>NW_026694686.1:0-91366 GCF_021218885.2 Marmota monax
GTGATATCGTTTTGATGGTGATGATGATGATGATGGTAGTGATGGTGGTGGTAGTGACGCTGATGATAGTGTTGGTGATGGTGATAGTGATATGGTCATGATGGTGATGATGATGATGGTGAAGATGGCAATGGTGGTGATGGTGATAATGATGGTGGTGAAGGTGATGGTGATGGTGAAGGTGATGATGATGGTGATGGTGGTGATGGGGATGATGATGATGGTGAAGATGGTAATTGTGGTGATGGTGGTGATGGTGATGGTGATGATGGTGATGATGATGATTAATGGTGGTGATGATGATCGTGATGATGATGGTGGTGGTGATGGTGATGGTGATATGGTTGTGATGGTGATGATGGTGATGATGACGGTGGTGATGGTGATGATGATGATGGTGTAGGTAGTGGTGATTGTGATGGTGATAATGGTGATGCTGACTCTTTCTTTGCGACTAGGAGAACTTCTTTCCACATGTCAGCAGACAAGTTATGTTGAGCAGCTGATATGTGATCAGCATTTACTGAGGAGGAAATTTGTTTGTCTAACATTTGGACTTGGGACAAATTTTCCTCCTGATTCTTTTCAAAGGCAGCCTGGCCAGGATATAAACTCTCTCCTCATTACTTAATTCCCCTTTTACTAACCCATATTTAACTCACAGAATCGAATGCTATGTGCGTTGTTATTCACATCCCCATGCCATTTAGGAACATTTTTCTATAATGAGAAATTTAATGATAAGCACAAAAGCAATTCCAGTATTTTCCCTGCCTGGCACGACTGCTAGTGTTGCCAGAAAAATAGAAATGATCATTTATTTCAGCAAGTGTCAGAGTCAACTACAACAGGACTGTCTGCCTCATCTATTGGTGTCTTAATGACAACCTCTTTACCTCATGATAGGGAGAAAACCATGTACCAGGACCAGAATATGATCCTGAGCTCTGCTGCTGTGTGACCTCAGATAGCTTGCAGGCCTTCTCTGAGCTTTGGATCCTAGTATTCTACAAATTGACTTTCTCCATATCGCTAGTCTTAGATTGATTCTCAGCCCTCATCCTACTTGAACACGTATTTCAAGCTGTGGGACCCCCACCCTCTGGAAAGACTTTCTCCTCTTGGTTTCTGAAGTCACATCTTCTCAATCCCATCTGCCTTGCTAATGGCTATCTGGTTCCACATGACTGATTATCCTCGGTGTCCCTGGCCGAGGACCAGCAGATGCTCAGTCCTCCTGTGTTCTCATTTTGGTACCTGCTGCTGTTTTGTGATTTAGATGTCCTGTGTTTTCATGACTCATGAACTGAGCCAGATTCTCTATCCTGAGTTCAGATGCATCCACCTGGTTGTCTCTCAGTCCTCTGCCCCCCCTATACCTGAGTCTTCTTCACCCTCAGTTCCCAGACTCCTGCACCTGAGGTCCTCCTCCACCCTGCTCTTTGGCTGCCACAACATCAACACACCCCCAGCGGGGCCAGGTGAGCTCTGCAGCCAGGTCCATGCAGACTGACCCTGTGGGCCTTTCCACCATCGCTGCCCTGCCTCTGACCTAGGGCTCCCTTCTGCTAAGTGACATCATCTTCCTAACTGCTGTTCCTGAGTCCTCTCCTGCCCCTAAAGCTGGAGTAACAAGTTCAGATCACAATGAACTCACTCAGCAAAACCCTCCATTTAGTTTCCCTCTCATTTCGAATAATAATGGGAACCTTCCAGCCATCTGGCTGTCCCCTTCCCATGTCCTTCATTGTTCTGGTTCAGGGCTGGTTCTGGCTCCTCTTGTACTCTCCCAGGCACCCCTCCTGAGCTGGGCTTTGGCTTTAGCTCTCACCTCTCTGTATGGTGTGCAACCTTCCCAAGCCCACAGGACTCACATCCTGAAATTCTGGAGTTACGTTCCTGGTGTGTAGCCCTCACCACCACGTTTATGTTTCCATCCTTGCACTAAGGCCCTGCCCTGCTTCCCTGGGAGTCCATGGTCCCCAGCAGTCCCCACCATCTGCTCACCACAGCGACATGTTGTGTGTGTTATCTGAACACCAGCCCCGTGGGGTCACACATTTGTATTCTGCTTTATCTTTAACTCCTAGAGTGGCACCTAGTACTGAAAAATGGAGGCACTGAAGGAATCCGTGTCCATGGCTTGGTTGGGCCAGGATCTGCCTGTCACCTCAGTTATGAGATGGGGCTCAGAGGAAGGTCAGCTGAGACCTCAACCATGTAGCACATTAAGTAAAACATTGAAAGACAGCTTCAGCCAGACAGCTGGAGGGATGGTCTGGTATCTGTGGGAGGACCAGAGACTTCCCTGGACTCTGCCGGAGGTCCCTGCTGCCTGTCTGCTAGAGGCCCTGCTGGACATCACTGGCTGGTGGAGTCGCATGTCTGGACTCTACAGTTTCCATGGAAATAATGTCAGTGGGCACCTTTTGCTTGTCCCCTTGACATGCCACACAATCCCACATAGGTACACATGAGTATGAGTCTCTGCCTGTGGCTGTGCCTTTGCTTCTATTCTTCTCTATCTCCATTGGCTCTTTCTCTCTGTCAATGGAGACAGAGACCAAGAACACTTCCTAGTCAGAGAAAAATCAAACCAAGCTGGCCTCGGGTGGTGGAGCTCTGGTGTTCAGCCTCGACCTGTTCAGCAGAGATCATCAACCTGCTAAGAGCCCAGCACTGTGTCAGGTACCAGGAAGGAGCCAGTAGACTCGGCTCCCGAGCTCAGGAGCTACACAGCAGGTGAAGAACACAGGCGCACACAGTAGTGGTGTAGTGAGTTCAGATCTGGGAACTGCTAAGGGTGCAGTACAACTCTACTGTAGAACCTCACAGTGGAACGGGGCTCTAGTCTGGGGCACTCGGAGGAGGGACCACTGGGGAGTGGGGACAAGCAGGAGGTGAGGGTGGGCTGCATGAGGAGGGGCTGGACTCGGAGCCTTTGAGGGGCAGAAGCAGTCTGGCCGGTGGTGGGGAGGCGCGGGGTTTGCAGGTCATTGGAGAGCAGTGTTGCAGTCTCGTGAGGTGGATGTTTTACTTTATTTATTTTTACTTGTTCTTTTCAGGTATACATGACAGTAGAGTATAATTCAACATGTTATGCATGCAATGAGCATGACATTCTAATTAAGATTCCACGTTTGTGGTTGTGCATGGTGTGGAGTTTCACGGGTCCTGTGCTCATCTATGAGCATAGGAAAGTGATGTCCAGTGTCTCAATACGAACAGGCAGTGTTCATGGCCTCAACCCTATGAAGGAGAGGATGTCACAGTGAGCAGAAAATCCTGGGATCTTCTGCAGTTTCCAGCCAGGGCAGGGAACCTGACCAGCAATCACTGCATGTGCTCGGGACCCTGGGAGAGGAAGGCTCAGTGGCTCCCATTACACGATGCCGCCAGGAATGTAGAGCCTGGACTCGACCCCACTCTGCACCCCAGGCTCTCTCAGAAGACATGCTCCGGGGCGAGGACGAGGGTTTTGATACTCACAGCCCCAGTGGGTTCCTGCACCTGAGTCCAACAGGGCAGACAGAGAGGGAGGTTCCCAGGGGGTGACAGGGGGTCTGTGTTGCCACTGAGGAGCGTGGAGCTCAGGGGTTTCTGACTTCACAGTGAGCAGTGAGCCAGCTTGCTCTCTGTCCTGGGGAGACATCACCTCATCCCTCAAGGTTGCTACCAAACACAAGCCTGAGGGACGGCCTGGACGCCAAGCAGCCAGGGCCGTGTGTCGTGGGCACAGCCAGGAGGAGCACAAGGGATGCCCAAGACCAGGGAGCTTGCCCTTCCCGGTCACTGCAAGCTCAGTGTTTCAGACACACTTGGAATTAAGAGACCGCAGACGACCTTGGGCTTTGGGTGGTGCCAGGTGTGGGGTTATTAAGTGGAAGTCCTTCCATGACCCACCCCATGCACAGGCCCCTGTCCCAGTGAGGTGTGGCATTGCTCAGACCGGGCTCTGTTGTCTCTGTGGACCTCAGAACCCAAGGCCAGCACTTAAGGAGGGGCCCTGGGTCCAGGTGGAAGTCCACCCCACTGACACTGCTTCCTTTCCACAGCACGTCCCCCGTTCCAGCTCGCACACAAGTGGTGTGTGTGTGTGTGTGTGTGTGTGTGTGAGTGTGAGAGTGTGTGTGTGTTTCTGTGACTCTCAGGACCATGCAGGACAGGTGTCAGTTCTGATCATGACATTAAAGAGGTGTCATGTTTTTAGAGGGGGGAAGCTCCATGACCAGAAGAGCTTTATTTCCCCGTGATTCAGGGACAAATCTGGGGCAGGACTCAGGTCTTCTGTCCCTGAAGTCACCACCTACTTCACCATCCCATGTTGAGTTTCCATTGCCACCTCGTGGTATGGAGAGTGAGCAGCCCTGGCTCAGGCCAGAGACTTCTGCCTCTCTCTGTGCCATCCACGAAACGCCATAAGGAACATAGGGCCGCCCTTGTTTGAAGCATGAAAATAGGAAACATTTCCAAAGCCCGTGCCTTGAGCTGAGAACTCTCCATGCAGCCCAGAAAGAAGCTGCAGACACCTTCATTTCACCCCTTCAGGAGGCCTTGGCAGGGAGGAGTGGGGCGTGGGAATTAGCATATGTCCTCCTTGGGTCCTGGAGCCCCAGCAAGGTGACAGTAATCAGAACTGACACCAATAACATTTCCCGCCAGCAGGATCTGCAGGCCTGTCCCTGTCCAGCGCCGCCCTCCCAAGAGGAGCATCAGGCCCAGCCAGATCAGGGCATGGGGAACATGGGCCACTTTCCCAACAGTTCTTAATTAGGTCAAATTTTATTTAAGTAACGTGGACCGACTTCTTTTGCATGCAGATGCTGCATCCTCGCCGGGGAGGAGCCCTCCTGCAGCATGCCTGGTGGTCCTGCCTGGCACAGAAGAGTCCCCAGGAAGAGTTCCAGCTCATTATCAGAAGAAAACAGCATCTGGGGCAGACTGGGGGTGCGCCTAAGCCGAGCACCTGAGCCTTGGCCCAGCGTCTGCAAAAGCACCCTTTCTACCTATTGCTATGGAAACCATGGACATTTAAACTCTGGCTCACTGAAATCCCCTCAGTCTTTTGAGGAGGAATTGCTGAGGGCATCTGTGGTTTTCAGGCAGGGAAATCAAGACAGACGGGTTTTGTGGAGAATGTGGAGGTCCTGATGAGATGCAGGACCCAGCCCTGAAGAGGCATGAGGAATCCAGCCTGGAGAACCTGCCTGAGCCAGAACACAGCCTGGGCTTGGGGAACCTTGGGGAGCTGGGAACTGGAGAGCCGTCCATCACTCATGTCCGCAGTCTGATGAGGGGATCTGGGGCCGATTACACACCATGGATCCTGCAGACACCATGCTGCTACTTGTGCATTCTCTGTAGGAGATTTTCTACCAGATTGTAGAGCTGGGTGATCACCCCTCTCCTGGGGAATGGACAGAAACCAGACTCCCCCAGCCCAGCCCTCTCCTCCAAGCCCCCATCTCTGTAAACTCACTGCTTCTGTGGATGTATTTACCCGTTAATTCTGAGTCAGTCTGCTGAAATATGAACATGGGCCCCTTTTCTGGGCTGGTGTAGTGACTCCCACAGGCCTCACGTAGTCAGAGAAATGGGTGTGCAAACTGTGTTGGGAAGGGCAGAGTGGTCAGGCCTGGCCTTGCTGGGCTTCAGTGAGGTAGACAGTGTCTCACTTTCAGAGGGGAAACTTGGGGAAGGATGCCTCCACCACATATTTCGCTTCCACATGCTGGTTCTTATTAACAATCAGAAATCCCTTTTCTGTGTGGCTCACCTAACACTAATTTTTCTTTGCCTTGATACCAAGTCATCAACAGCTAGTAGAAAAGATGTAAAAGATGTAAATTTGTCTCACGTACCATAAAGCCCATAGTCAGCCATTTCAGGCCTGGCCTAGCAGCTCACCAGTCTCCAAGAAACCAGAGTCCTTCCATCCTGGTTTTATATGAGGCTCAACATGTTAGTTTACTCCAGAAACTTTTCCCCTCATGGTTACAAAATGGCTTCCAGACCTCCAGGCATCACATTTTACAAACACAGCAAAATAAAAGAAAATGACAAATTGGGCGGAAACGTTTAGGATAGATGTCATCAATATTACCCTCATGTCTCCTGGGCCCAGATTGGGTCACATGCCATTAAAAAACAAAGTTTGAGAAAATGGAAATCTGTCATTGTAGACTCTGTTGTGGGGTGTGGACAGGTGACCTAACCCCTGCAGTTTCCCTGTCAGAGAGAGTTCCCCGGGATGTAGGACTTTAATCTTGAATACTGAGAGTTAGTCAATGAGGAAGGAGACAGTTTTGCTGGTGGAATTTTTTGGTGGTGGAGAGAGGCTCCCATGGAGTTGTCAATCATCTTCTCAGAGCTGTCAATCAACCACCACCCTTCTTACTTCTGAGAGTATCTGCAGTCTACTGAAGCAGAGGAACCAATTTGGGAAGAGTAAAGCAGTGCAGGAGTGAGGGGTCCCCAGGAAGAGCTCCAGCCAGTTATCAGAAGGAAAGACACGTACAGACACCAGCCTGAGGCCTCAGCCCAGCCAGCACTGACCTGTGGGCTCACGAGGCACCAAACAAATTGCAGATCAAACATGCAAAGCACCCAGTTCACTTGCCAATATTTGCTATTTCTTTGTTTTGTAATCCTGGGGATCAAACCCAGGGCCTCACACATGCTAAGCAAGTGCTCTACCTCTAAGCTACATCCCTAGACCCAATCTATATTTAAAATTTGTGATAATTGATTTTTTAGCCTCTTTTGAAAAACTGGAATAATTGATCTACTGGGTTTCTGATCCTAAATGATAACATGAAATAGCACAATATCGACATCCGTGAGACAGCCTTTGTACCACGGTTCTTGTGTTTACCACCCCATTGACCCTACATGCCATAAAATACCACCTTAAAATAATTTAACATTTTTCCTTTAACACAAGTCCCAGTCTTATTGCTTTAAACCACTGTAGGAAGTGAAATTTAAAGAAAAATAGGTAGTGCAAATAAAGCAAGAAAGAAGTGTTGCAGAATTTGTCCATGGCCCACCTAGCAGCCTTCCCTTCCTCCTGTGCCAACTTGGTGTGGAGGCCCAGGAGAGGAAGCTGGTGCTCTTGGGGCTCCATCTGATCAGCTGCAGGTCAGAGTGCAGGTGTGGGGCCAAGTTCCCCCAGCTCACAGGGCTAAATGCCTGAGGATGGGAGGCTGGAGGGCTGGGCAGCCATCCTGTGATACACAGGAGAGTCCAGGGCATCCTGACCACACCCGCACCCCAGGCCTCTCGAGGTACTGAACCAGCCGCCATCTGCAGATCACCGGAAGCTTGCTCAGCTCTTTTTTGGAGATGTGAAGATGTTTTCAGGGGTTCAAGATGTCCAGCTAGGTGTCTTTCTCTCTGAGATAATGGAAAGGATGAAAAAATAATCTAAGAAAAATACTATTTCTCACCGTGTGAATCTGTTATTTAGTGTTGTCTGTACAGCACCCCAAATCAGGTCAAATGCCACTGGGGATTCTCCCCACACTGATAATAACACTGCTATAACATGTCAGGCCTGGGGTCCATATTTATGCCACTGAACACAATTCAGAGGTACAGACTGAAGTAGAACTTTTTTTCCATTCATAAAATTGTTGCAGTTATCCAACATGACATTTTTTTAAAAATGGGGGTCTCATTCTGTAATCACTAATTAAGACACCCATCCAAGAAGAGACCTGTCTATCACTATGTCTATGTGTCTATCCATCAGATCCACTTACCTATCATTTATCTTAGTTCACAAGTTCATGGCTTCCTCTGTTATTTTAATTCTAAATCACAAGGCAAGAGATCAATATATCTTGAATTGTGTTTTGAATACATCAGCTACTTTTCAGAAACAATAGTACTTAGTACATCAGAGGATGAGAAATACCATTGTAGCATTTTTAAGTTTTCCATTGATTTTGCCCTAAAAATTAACCTAGATTCAACCCTCAGCTTTCTCTTCTAGATACTCAATTGTCCCAGAAACTCTCTCCCAGAAGGCCCTGTGTTCAGCAATTCTTAATTTTCAAGCTGTTAAAAAACCATCTTTATGATTAATTCCATGTTGACACAATATTTGTAATATTATATTTGAACTAACTTGTATTATTGCTAAGTGTATTCCAAGATGATTCAATATTATGATGGTAAATCTTTACAACTTACAATAAATGGAGGATAATTGTGAATTTAAGTCTAGTGAATGAAGCCATGATAGTGTGGTGCTGGTAACTGCATAAAGCTTTGAACCAGCTTCCTCTCTTATAAAGCCTGATTATGATTATGTAAGGAAAAAAAAAAGAAAGCATTTAAGCAACAAACAGGCTTTTCTCCTTGATTCAATCAGAAAAAACTCAAAAATAATTGGAAAAAGATCAAATCTGTCACTATGATATTTAAATGTGTCCAATTTCCTTTATTTAACACTGAAAACCATCTCTCTTATATGCAGAATGGTTTCATTCCACCCAGAAGAGTGTCTTATTCACTTCTTACCCTACTGGGTGGCCACCCGACAGCTGCTCCCCATTTTGTCCTGACAACTGATGAGCAGCTTATTGTCCCTCCTCCATACTCAGGGGCAGGTCCTGATTGGTCAAAGCTGGTCACAGTTACAGCCATTCTGTATTTGTGCATCTATTCCACACAAGCCTGTGATTGGTTGAGGTCTTGGCCATGTGACTTGATCTTACCAATGAGTGCTAAGAACACATCATATAAAGATTTCAGCACAATACTTTGCTTCTTCATTCAATAATATTAAGGCTACATGGCCTTCCCTGGCTTTCTTCCTTCAACTCTCCTGGAAGAACTTAATACCTGTAACCATGATGTCCATCTTTCTGTTATAACAACATGGCATAAAAAGACAACTATGTTCAAGATGCAGAATTAGAAATATTGAAGGAATCGAGGTCATTGATGACCACATGAAGCCAAATATCCGCCCAAATGCTGAAAATACATCAAAAAATTTCCCATGATTTAAAGGAAAATAGCTAAAATTTCTGTCCTATTGCCAAGCACACCCATTATTAACAAAGTCACCATATGGTCTTCTGCAGGTGTGTTTGTGTGTGTGTGTGGGGGGGGTGTCCTGTTTAGTCCACAGGTATAGTTTACCTAATTCTGTGTTTGTCACTCACCTGGTCTCCTTCCTCAGCCTCCATAAATCCCAAGCAACCATTTAGAATTAGCTCAGAAGGCAACTTAAAGAAGCATAAGCTGGGAAAGTGGGAAATTCTTTCACACAGGTGGATATTCTTGGGATTGGTATTAATTAGGGGGGAAGAAAAGAAAAAGAAAAAAATAGCACAGCCCCTCAAAATTAGAATCTGTATATACCATGCAGCAAAGGAGGAAAAATACATTTAAAGCAACCTTTGTTTCATTGGCTAATTCATAAAATATATAATAAGCCTCTACTATGTACTGTTTACACCAGATATAGAGTAGTGCCTAAGAAAACAGGATTCTGATTGTTGTGATGATAATTTTCACTGTTGACTTTTCTACTGTCACTGCATTCTGAAAATCCTCCGGGCTGGCACTCTTGGCTAGCTTTCTGCTTTGCCAAGAGCCTGTTTTGCAGAGTGCTGTCCAACCCCAGATGGAGTGCAGATATGTGTGGGGCCGAGGAGGAGAAAAAGACCAAAGCCACCCTGATTCCTTTGTTCCCTGTGGTTCACTGACTGAGCTTTAGTTCCTTTCCCACAAATTAGAGTTTGTTGACATTAGTTTTAAGAATGGTTTGCTCCTGTGGAAGGCAGGGGCATCGTGGTAATTGAGCCTTCTTGAGTTTTGTGGTTTGGAGAAGGCAATCATCCAAATGCCCCACCAGTGAAGGACCAGATTTAAAAGGTGTGTTGTCTGTGCAGAGGGGTGTTACTCAGCCAGAGAGAGGCAGGGTGGTATGAGAATATGAACTCCTGAGTTAACGCCATTGAAATTGTCCACATTGCACTGAATTAACAACACCAGTCACCAGCACCACTGATCACATCCATCCCTTTAGAGGAAATATCTAGAACAGGTAAATTCATCAGGATGGAAATGGGTCAGTGATTGAGAAGGAATTGGGTGGAGAAGTGGGAAGCCTCTAAGGAATCTGAGGGGCTGTAACCAGATTGTGGTGATGAGACCCCAAAATGGTGATGGCATCTCATGCCACCAATTGTCCTGCAGTACCCGTGACTGCCAACATGCTGTGTGAGCTTTTAGCAGGATGAATTAGGGTGAGATTGAAATGTTGCCTCTTTCTCTCTGTTTTGGAGTATATGTTTCCATTGACAATAACACAGTGACCCAGCTGTCCCTGGCCCTGAGCTTTAATGGTCACTGTCAAGACCAAATGCCCATAAGGCTGTGCTCTACCCCTAGCCTGTGCCAGGGAGAGGTGATTCCCCAAACCTTCGTGGATGAAAGACACCATGCAGACTGTCTCAGAGGACAACAAGAACGAGTTCTCGAACAGGTTTTACCAATTGCTTTGACAGCTTTGCTGCTTCAGCTCCTGCCTCTGGAGTGGAGATCTCTATTTTGCTTGGATTAAATTGTCATCCCTGAGAGCTCTTGGGCCGGCAATCCTCTTGCTGTAAACAATGGTTGCCATCTAATGAATTTGTGATGCTTAAGGCTTTCTTTTTTAGAAATTTAATTTATTTGTTAAGAAATCCATGACACCAAGAACTGGGGAGAAAGACAGAGAGAATAAATAAATTCTCTGTGAAAATCAGTGAGGCTGGGAGGCTCTTGGCATTTGGTGGATTATTTATAGAAACGTGATATTTGTTTTTCTGCTGTGGTGTGACAGGTAAAATAAGAACGTGTGCTGAGGGATACCTGCAGACGTGTTCTTATTTCTTCCATTTTCTTGGAGTGCCAGGGAGATTCTGCCACTCAAAGGCAGAGATGAATAACTCACTGATTGGAAAAAAAATGTGAGGCTATGAGCTGGAAATATTCTGGCCCCAGAACAATAACTCTCTAGATTGAGTTAAATGTACTTAGCTTGACAGAAAGAAACCCCTCTGGTGCCAAACACAGGGTTCACAGCACCCAGTAAGGGCTGGTGGGGCAGCTGAATTGTACTGGAAAGGATCGTGATGTGGGTGATCTGAGGTTTAAAGATCTGAGACTGGATATCAACCAACTAACTGAAATAGATTAATATCCCCGGCTCCCAGAAAGACGTCCAAAGTTCTGTGCTTAATTTATAGCCAATGCTAGAAGTACTCTGCAGTCACTTAATTCTTTAGTATTGGAGCCAGCACTAAATCGATATGTGTCCCTGAAGGCCATTCTGGGGACATTTGCTGAGCTTTAGAATGCTCCAAATAGGCTTCCTTGTGATTCCCACAAGGGCAATTAGAGGAGGCCCCTGGGATGCGTGATCTCATATCAGTCCACGTTCACTCAAATGCAATGGCATCCATTTTGCCACCAGTCATTAGCACTCAATAATGAATGAATTGAAATCTGGGCTTTGCCTATATGAGAGGCAAAGAAGAAAGCACATGCAAGTCTCAGAGGAGATGGCTTATTTTGTACCTGCGAGGTGCACAGAAGGAAGGTAAGGTCTGTAAATTGAAGAAAGATGAGTCAAGTGTCACCTGAAACCAGCTTATGCAGCAGACAGCCTGTGTCTTCCCCCTCGAGTGTGGAGCTCGATTTCCTTTATACCTTAGCCCCTTCTCTTCCCCTCAGCTGCTACCCCCAGGAGGGACTGCCAGGAGGGACTGGGACTCAAATCTCTTGGTCAGGAAGGTTCGATATCATCTCAGGAGGTGCTGCTCTGAGAAGCCAGGTATACTCAGGGTTTGTGAAAATGTGAAGTTAACCATACTTCCTGAGAAGTACAATGTATGCTACTTGCATGGGGAGGGAAAAAAAAAGAAGGCAGAGGACATCTCTCTACCTTCCTCCTTTGGGCTCTGGAAAACTGGAAAAGTTTCTTACTCCTTCCATTTGCTCACTGGGCTTCTGAGGACTGAAGTCCTGCTGAATTGCAAGGCCAATGTGTCAGTCAGCCTTGCACCAGAGTGACCAAAGGACCGGTCAAGGGCAATGTAGAGGAGGGAAAGTTTATTTTGGCTCTCAGTTTCAAGGTTCAGTCCTTGCTCAGCCGAATGCAGCGCTGTGGGGTGAAGGTGCGGCAGAACATCATGGCGGAAGGGAATGTTGGAGGAAAGCAGCTCAGGACACAGCAGCCAGGAAGTACTGAAAACTCTTCTCACCAAGAACAAAATGTAAACCCCAAAGGTAGACCCACAGTGACCCACCTCCTCCAGCCACACCCTATCCCCACGTGGTCAAAACCCAGTTAATCCACATCACGGAATTAATCCACTGATTAAGTCACACCTCTCCTAATCTAATCATTTCACCTCTGAAAATTCTTACATTGTCTTACATCTGAGCTTTTGAGAGACACCTCATATCTAAATCATAATAACTGGGGAGGCTGGCCTTTCATCAAGAAGAGGATACACTTGTCTTAATGTGTGAAGGCTGCCATAATTGGCTCCAACAGCAAGGATTTACTTTCTCGTGGAAATTTCAGGTCATGGTGTTGGCAGGGTGGCTTTCTGGGTCTCTCTGTGGCTTGTAAATAGCCATGTTCACCTGTCCTGTGCCTTCACCTGGCCTTTCTCCTCTACGTGTTTGTGTGCACATTTTCTCCTCTGACAAAGACCCTGGCCACATTGGATGAGGGTTCACCCCCAAAACCTCATTTTTACCTCATTACATCTTTAAAGATTCTAACTCCAAATAGAGTCACATTCTAAGGTGCTGGGAGATATGACTTCAACGTGTGGTGTGAATTATTTGGGGGAGACATAATTCAGCACATAACAATGATAATAGTCATGTTTCCTATTCAACATCTGTGATTCCTTATTCTTGACTGAGTTTCCAAATGGCAGAAAAATGCTCACTCAGCATGAGATCTGAGCTAACGCTGCTGTAAGCTCACCTTAGATTGGCATGCTGTAACAGAATACCAGTTGCTGGGTGGCTTATACAACATGCATTTTTATTTCTTATTGTGAAGGCTGAAATGTTTGAGATCACAGTCCCAGAGATCTCATGTATGGTGAGGGCTCCCTTCCTGGTTTACAGATGTTCATCTTGTGTGCTCACCTGATAGGGAGCAGACAGAGGACATAGAAGCTCTCCCTTGCATCTCCTTATAAAATAAACTCTGCCTCAGGGGAAATACATTGAGTCTGTGCAAATGTCTTGTTTCTCCTTAAACTTCCACCTACCAAGTTTAGCACCCATATACATAAATTGGATGCAGCAAAAACACTGTGTGTGCACGCATGTGTGTAGTGCTAGGGATTGAACCTGAGGCCTCACACATAGTAAGTAAGCACCCTACGACTGAGCCACATCCCCAGACATTCCACCACCATCATCATAATTTTTATTGTTATTATATTATCTTCATAATCATTTTATTTTTAAGACAGGGTCTCAAATTACCCAGGCTGACCTTGAACTTCTGATCCTCCAGCCCTCGCCTCCTGAGCAGCTGGAATCACAGGCTCAGGCACCAAGCCCAGGGGATGCAGGAATTTTAACGTGATTCCTCCCTCTAGTGGTGACTTCTATACCCCTAATTCTTTTTACATGCAATAATCGAAATTCATCTCTGAGAAAGAGCCAATTTTTCTGTTCTATTAAATGTTATTTTTTAATGTATTTGCTTATTTATTTATCCCCATGAGGTCTCCAAAAGGCTATATTCTGTGGGGTATAACTCAGGGCCATCCCTGTTGGTTTTGCTCCTCCAGTGTTCCCATTTCTTGTGTCTGCGACAATTTCATGGTGGCCTCTGCAGCTTTCACACACCTCCCAGTCTCGTGAACACTTTGAACTTTCTGAGTCTGCGGGATGCTGCAGGCACATCTGTGCTTTCTTTGCCTGGGCCAGGAGTCCCGCCACTTCTTTTTTTTTTTTTTAATTTTTTTTATTGGTTGTTCAAAACATTATAAAGCTCTTGACATATCATATTTCATACATTAGATTCAAGTTGGTTATGAACTCCCAATTTTACCCCAAATACAGATTGCAGAATCACATCGGTTACACATCCACATTTTTACATAATGCCCTATTAGTAACTGTTGTATTCTGCTACCTTTTCTATCCTCTACCATCCCCCCTCCCTCCCCTCCCATCTTCTCTCTCTACCCCATCCACTGTAATTCATATCTCTCCTTGTTTATTTTCCCATTCCCCTCACAACCTCTTATATGTAATTTTGTATAACAATGAGGGTCTCCCTCCATTACCATGCAATTTCCCTTTTCTCTCCCTTTCCATCCCACCTCATGTATCTGTTTAATGTTAATCTTTTCTTCCTGCTCTTCCTCCCTGCTCTGTTCTTAGTTGCTCTCATTATATCAAAGAAGACATTTGGTATTTGTTCTTTAGGGATTGGCTAGCTTCACTAAGCATAATCTGCTCTAGTGCCATCCATTTCCCTGCAAATTCTATGATTTTGTCATTTTTTAGTGCTGCGTAATACTCCATGGTGTATAAATGCCACATTTTTTTTATCCATTCATCTATTGAAGGGCATCTGGGTTGGTTCCACAGTCTAGCAATTGTGAATTGTGCTGCTATGAACATCGATGTAGCAGTATCCCTGTAGTACGCTCTTTTAAGGTCTTCAGGGAAAAGTCCAAGAAGGGCAATAGCTGGGTCAAATGGTGGTTCCATTCCCAGCTTTCCCAGGAGTCTCCATACTGTTTTCCAGATTGGCCGCACCAGTTTGCAGTCCCACCAGCAATGTACAAGAGTACCCTTTTCCCCACATCCTCACCAGCACTTGTTGTTGTTTGACTTCATAATGGCTGCCAATCTTACTGGAGTGACATGGTATCTTAGGGTGGTTTTGATTTGCATTTCTCTGACTGCTAGAGATGGTGAGCATTTTTTCATGTACTTGTTGATTGATTGTATGTCCTCCTCTGAGAAGTGTCTGTTCAGGTCTTTGGCCCATTGGTTGATTGGGTTATTTGTTTTCTTATTGTTTAATTTTTTGAGTTCTTTGTATACTCTGGATATTAGGGCTCTATCTGAAGTGTGAGGAGTAAAAATTTGTTCCCATGATGTAGGCTCCCTATTTACCTCTTTTATTGTTTCTCTTGCTGAGAGAAAACTTTTCAGTTTAAGTAAGTCCCATTTGTTGATTTTTGTTATCAACTTTTGTGCTATGGGTGTCCTATTAAGGAATTTGGAGCCCGACCCTACAATATGTAGATCGGAGCCAACTTTTTCTTCTATCAGACGCAGAGTCTCTGATTTGATATCTAGCTCCTTGATCCACTTTGAGTTAACTTTTGTGCATGGCGAGAGGAGGGGATTCAGTTTCATTTTGTTGCATATGGATTTCCAGTTTTCCCAGCACCATTTGTTGAAGATGCTATCCTCCCTCCATTGCATGCTTTTAGCTCCTTTATCAAATATAAGA
Source organism: Marmota monax (assembly GCF_021218885.2). Taxonomy (NCBI): domain Eukaryota; kingdom Metazoa; phylum Chordata; class Mammalia; order Rodentia; family Sciuridae; genus Marmota; species Marmota monax. The sequence continues at coordinate 15,515 of NW_026694686.1, forward strand.
TAGTTGTAGCTTTGTGGATTAGTCTCTGTGTCCTCTATTCTGTACCATTGGTCCACCCTCCTGTTTTGGTACCAGTACCATGCTGTTTTTGTTACTATTGCTCTGTAATATAGTTTTAAGTCTGGTATCGCTATACCGCCTGATTCACACTTCCTGCTTAGAATTGCTTTTGCTATTCTGGGTCTTTTATTTTTCCATATGAATTTCATGATTGCTTTATCCATTTCTACAAGAAATGCCGTTGGGATTTTGATTGGCATTGCATTAAACCTATAGAGAACTTTTGGTAATATCGCCATTTTGATGATCTGAGTTCTGCCTATCCATGAACAGGGTATATTTTTCCATCTTCTAAGATCTTCTTCTACTTCTCTTTTTAGGGTTTTGTAGTTTTCATTATATAAATCTTTCACCTCTTTTGTTAGGTTGATTCCCAAGTATTTTATTTTTTTTGAGGATATTGTGAATGGAGTGTTTTTCCTCATTTCCGTTTCAGAAGTTTTGTCGCTGATATACAGAAATGCCTTTGATTTGTGCGTGTTGATTTTATATCCTGCCACTTTGCTGAATTCATTTATTAGTTCTAGTAGTTTTTTTGTAGACCCTTTTGGGTCTTCTAGGTATAGAATCATGTCATCTGCAAATAGTGATAATTTAAGTTCTTCCTTTCCTATTTTTATGCCTTTAATTTCTTTCGTCTGTCTAATTGCTCTGGCCAGTGTTTCGAGAACCTTATTGAATAGAAGTGGTGATAGAGGGCATCCCTGTCTTGTTCCAGATTTTAGAGGGAATGCCTTCAATTTTTCTCCATTGAGAATGATGCTAGCCTGAGGCTTAGCATAGATAGCTTTTACAATGTCGAGGTAAGTTCCTGTTATCCCTAGTTTTTCTAATGTTTTGAACATAAAGGGATGCTGTACTTTGTCGAATGCTTTTTCTGCGTCTATTGAGATGATCATATGGTTCTTATTTTTAAGTCTATTGATGTGGTGAATAACATTTATTGATTTCCGTATATTGAACCATCCTTGCATCCCAGGGATGAATCCTACTTGATCATGGTGCACAATTTTTTTGATGTGCCTTTGTATCCGATTCGCCAGAATTTTATTGAGGATTTTTGCATCTATGTTCATCAGAGATATTGGTCTGTAGTTTTCTTTCTTTGAGGTGTCTTTGTCTGGTTTCGGAATCAGGGTGATGTTGGCCTCATAGAATGAATTTGGCAGAGCTCCTTCTTTTTCTATTTCCTGAAATAACTTGAAAAGTATTGGTATTAATTCTTCCTTAAAGGTTTTGTAAAACTCCGCTGTATACCCATCCGGTCCTGGGCTTTTCTTGGTTGGAAGTCTTTTGATTGCTTCTTCTATTTCATCTATTGTTATTGGTCTGTTTAAGTTGTGAGTATCCTCCTGACTCAGTCTGGGCAAATCATATGACTTAAGGAATTCATCAATGTCTTCACTATCTTCTATTTTATTGGAATATAGGTTTTCAAAATAATTTCTAATTGTCTTCTGTATTTCTGTAGTGTCTGTTGTGATATTGCCTTTTTCATCCCGTATGTTAGTGATTTGAGTTCTCTCTCTTCTTCTCTTCGTTAGCATGGCTAAGGGTCTGTCGATCTTATTTATTTTTTCAAAGAACCAACTTTTAGTTTTGTTAATTTTTTCAATAGTTTCTTTTGTTTCAATTTCATTGATTTCCGCTCTGATTTTAATTATTTCTTGCCTTCTGCTACATTTGCTGTTGTTTTGCTCTTCCTTTTCTAGGGTTTTGAGATGAAGTGTGAGCTCATTTATTTGTTGGTTTTTCCTTTTTTGAGGAATGACCTCCAAGCAATGAATTTCCCTCTTAAAACTGCTTTCATTGTGTCCCATAGATTCCGATATGTTGTGTCTGTATTTTCATTTATCTCTAAGAATTTTTTGATTTCTTCCTTTATGTCTTCTGTAACCCATTGATCATTCAGTAACATATTGTTCATTTTCCATGTGATGTAGGATTTTTCCTTCTGTCTTTTATCATTGATTTCCAGTTTCATTCCATTATGATCAGATAAAATGCATGGTATTATCTCCACCCCTGTATATTTACTGAGGGTTGCCCTATGGCATAATATATGGTCTATTTTTGAGGAGGATCCATGTGCTGCTGAGAAAAAAGTATATCCACTTGATGATGGTTGATATATTCTATATATGTTTTCAATGTTTCTATTTTTTTAATTTTTTTTATTTTATTATTATTATTTTTTTTTAATTTTAATTTTCATTTTTTATTATCACTATTATTTTTGTTAAAATTTGTTTTTCGTCTTTTCTGTCTTTCTTTATTATCTAATCTTTGTTATTATTGTTTCTTTTGTCTTTTCATTTCTTTTCAATCTTCTTATTCCCCCTTCCTTGAATTCTACCTGTCTACTCTCATTCTCTTTAGTGACTTCTTCCCTTCCCTTCTAATATCTTTCCTCTCAAGCATCAAATAAATCTATAAGAGTAAACAGTAACTCAGCAGTCAAACAGAACAAGAAGTAACATGAGCAGCATAAAAAAGCAAGGAAGAAAAGGAGTACAAACAATGAAGGACAGCCTAAATATTCAGGAGGACCTAGAGTCAGCAGAAAAATGGTCATATAAAGAAATCAAGGAATACCTTAGACAGATGGAATGGAACCTTAAAGAAGATACGAGACAGCAAATCCAAACAGTGAAAGAACACTTTGAAAATGAATTACATAGACAGATAAAAGAAGAAGTTAAGCATCTTTATCAGGAGATTGAGATTATAAAAAAAAAACCAAACAATAATTCTAGAAATGAAGGAAACGATAAACCAAATTAAAAACTCAATTGAGAGTATCACTAACAGAGTGGAGCAAGTAGAAGCCAGAACATCAGATAATGAAGACAAAATATATCATCTTGAAAAGAGCCTAGCCAACTCAGAAAGGCTGGTTAAAAACCACGAGAAAAACATCCAAGAGATATGGGATAACATAAAGAAACCAAACCTACGAGTCATCGGGATAGAAGAAGGTACAGAGATTCAAACCAAGGGAATGAGTAACCTGCTGAAAGAAATAATTACAGAAAACTTTCCAGAAATAAAAAAGGAAACGGATATACAAATTGTAGATGCATACAGGACACCGAGCACACAAAATCACAGTAGACCAACGCCAAGACACATTGTTATGAAGATATCCAATATACAGAACAAAGAGAAAATACTAAAAGCTACAAGAGAAAGGAGGCAGATTACATTCAGGGGTAAACCAATAAGGTTAACAACGGATTTTTCATCACAGACGCTGAAAGCGAGAAGATCCTGGAACAACGTATTTCAAACACTGAAAGACAATGGATGCCAACCAAGAATTCTGTATCCAGCAAAATTAAGCTTCAGGTATGATAACGAAATAAAAATCTTTCATGATAAACAAAAGCTAAAAGAATTTGCAGCCAGAAAACCAGCATTGCAAGGCATCTTGAGCAAAACACTACACGAGGAAGAAATGAAAAACAATAACCAAAACCATCAGTGGGAAGTGCCTCTATAAAGACAGAGGGCGGGGGGAAAGCTAACCATGGAGAAACAAACTAAATTAAAAAAAAGAAGATAAATAATCAAACATGGCTGGAAGTACAAACCATATATCAATAGTAACTCTAAACATTAATGGCTTAAACTCTCCAATAAAGCGACATAGGCTGGTAACATGGATTAAAAAAACAAATCCAACAATATGCTGCCTCCAGGAGACACATCTGATTGGAAAAGACATACACAGGCTGAAGGTGAAAGGTTGGGAAAAAATATACCATGCACACGGTCCTCGTAAGCAAGCAGGGGTGGCCATCCTCATATCGAATAAAATTGACTTCAAGACTAAATTAATCAAAAGGGATAAGGAAGGACATTATATACTGTTAAAAGGAACCATTCACCAACAAGACATAACAATTATCAATATTTATGCACCAAATAATGGTGCTGCGACGTTCATAAAACAAATTCTCCTCAAGTTCAAGAATCAAATAGACCACAACACAATAATTATGGGTGACTTCAACACACCTCTCTCACAATTGGACAGATCCTCCAAACAAAAGCTGAATAAAGAAACTATAGAACTCAATATCACAATCAACAACCTAGACTTAACTGACATATATAGAATATATCAACCATCATCAAGTGGATATACTTTTTTCTCAGCAGCACATGGATCCTCCTCAAAAATACCAAGAGGAAGATGGCCGCTGCGTACGGGGGTTGCTGAAGTGCTGAGCGTGGTGCTCAAAGCAGCGGCTTTAATAGAGATTTCGCACAGTCTGTTAAAGCTCCTTTCACCGTTAATCTGTAGTGGACCACTTTGCCAAGGAGCAGGAAGAACAAAGAAATCGAAAAAGAGACGCTTGGCTGCTCAGAGCCGCGGGCGCTTTGCTCCCATCTGCTTCCTCTTTCGCTTCGCTCTGGGCGGAGAAGCTGAATGTGTAATCAGCAGTGGATTGTAAGTACCCGAGGCAAAGAAAGCTCAGTGAGCCCCGCCTTTTTTTTTTCTTTTTTTTTTGAATATTTTTTATACAGGGAGAGTTTGTGGATTGGGATTGCTGGCGGGGCTGTGGTTTCTGTGCCGAAAATCCACTCCACGGGAGCCGCCATTTGCTTTCTGCTTGCTGTCTTGATGGCTCTGTATACACTGTCCGGCAGCCGCACCTAGAGGTTGGAGCTGGGCTGCGTGCCGAGCCCTGTCCTCCGAAGGCTGGACTGCAGCCTCGAGCGTCTCTGTGGCCTGTTCGCTGCTGCACCTTCGGGCAGAGCCTGCTCTGGGGTCGTTCTGCACCCCCCTGCCAGGGGACCCGTGCTCTGGAGGAGGGGGACGGAGAGCCGCGGCGGCAGCCACTTGGGCCCCTGGGGCCTGGCACCGGGCTGAAGAGCTGCGGAGGCCAGGGCGGCTCTGCTACAGTCGCAGACAAGCGCGGACGCTCGCCAGGGCGGCTCTGCTACGGTTGCAGACAAGCGCGGACGCTCGTCAGCGCGGCCCAGAGTTTCATTTCTAGAAATCTGGACTGGAAACAGAAGCAGCAGTTTGTATAATCCCAAGAACTTGCTTATACCAGGAAGCTGTAAGGGCAACATGAATATTACTGAGGAGATGTAACATGGTGGCAGGCGCAGAGAGATCAAGTCTCTGACATCTTCAACTGCGCGGGCATAGGGAGCCATAAACTGTCTAAATGCTGTTTGCTCAGGATCACTAGGCAGTGCTGAGCTGACGTGGATCTGGGGTGTACAGGCTGGGCCCCTCAGAACACACACACAGAGCCCGAATCGGAAGCAATTAAGCTCCGGTTCGCCTGCTTCGTGTGACTCAGCACTAACGATCCCGCTGAAATAATTGGCCGGCCCTTAGGAACTTACAGAGGTAAAAGCCAACTGAGCCTTCATAGGCAGTGGCCACAGGACTGAAACGGGGATTGGGAGAGACAGTCAGGACCCACCCGTTGCATTGGTCATCCGGCAAAGGGAACAAACGGTCACCATTTGCATGGGATATCACCATGGCAGAGAAATGGCGTCACGGGCGGAGGAGATAACTGCATTGAAACCAGTGGGACAGGTGTGTAATCCCCTAGCCATCTCTCTCCACACAGCGGGGAAACCTTAAGGGCCACTCCCAGCTCTCCTGTGAACGCAATAACCAGACCGAGGGAATCAGGAGTGGCGCGGGACTCACGGCGCGGAACTCCCGGCTACCGCTCCCACCAGTGCTGACAACTGAGGTCTCTTGCACCAGCTACCGTGGGTGTGGCTACAGGAGGGCAAGCAAATTCACTGGGGGATCTCAGCCCCAAGCTCTACAAACTTAGGGTCTGAGGGAGGCAAACAGGGAGAGTGAGCCCAGGTGTTCATGAAAACAGGGCTCCCAGGAGCAGCAGACCTGGTGTGTAGCCAGTATTGTGGTGAGCGCCACAGGTGAGCACGGCCTGGCTTGAGGAAACACAAGACAAGGCCCTAGACACTCAGGATTGGAGACCCACCCAGTCTAGGAGAAAGAGCTGCTGCACAGTGAATGGTTCCCACCTATTGAGAGGAGAAGCTTGGCCAAGTGGGCACAGCTCCACCTACTGGAAGAGAAGTTAATAGAACTCTAGGACTGCATTTATTATTATTATTATTATTATTATTATCATTTTTTTTCTTTTTTTTTCTTTTTTTTTCTTCTTTTTCTTTCATTTTCAATTTTTATTTGTTGTTGTTCTTTAATTTTTTTTCAATGTTTCTATTTTTTTTAATTTATTTTATTTTATTATTATTATTATTTTAATTTTAATTTTCATTTTTTATTATCACTATTATTTTTGTTAAATTTTTTTTTCCGCCACTTCTTCCAGGAGCCCTGACTTATTAATTGAAGAACAGTGTTTACAAGCCAAGATGGCTGTACCCGTTTCCACTGAGTGTCAGGTCTTGGTGGAGCAAAGCATGGGAATACTCATTGTGTGCACTGATCCGATGTGGACAGACAGATGATCTCTCCATCTACATATTTGCCTGCCCACTATCCATCTACTTATCTGCTTACCTGAGTCTAGATGAGTATCTACTTGTATCTGCCGAGACACGAGTGCAGCTATATCCAGATACAGACACGGATGTGGATTCATAGACAGAGGTTAGACAGAGGGTAAGCTCTAAATATCTATTTATTCACTGAAGTCTCATAGAGATTTAAAATTGCTTAGGAAATACTAACGTGTACCTTCATGGAAAGCAAATGGACCCATAGAATAATCAGCATTGTCTATCCATCTCTAACATTACAACCGCCAATCAAAATGGTGCTATTCAAAATTACTAAATCAATGTATCTACCATTTGCTCCAGGTAGCTGGTTAATTTGTAACGTACATATGTTACTTTGTCACAGTCTGCATCCTAGTTTGCATTTACCTACTTGCTCTTTGATTTTTTTTTTTAAGTTTTCATACATGAAAATTTACTATTGTTCCCTCTACCCTGGGGTCAATCCCAGGATTCTGCTTGCCCTGGGGGCAGCCTCTGTCCCATAGAGTGAGTCCTAATTTAGTTCTTCTGTCCATAACCAGTATGCGGGCTCTAGAAGTCAGCAGTGTGAATCTCGTTCTTGCTTCTGCAGGGCAGGTGCTCTGTAAGCCTTTACTGAATGAAGGAGTAAAGGAATCGTCAAGCAAAACCACCTCAGAAGGACAAGGGCTTCAAAGGTCTTCTGTTTCACACCATTCCTGCCTTAGCAGGAAGCATTAAAAAATGAAGAATCGCAACATTTGAAAATTATAAGAATTGTATGACAAAGTCCAGTTCTTAGTCTTTCTATGTAGTTCAGATGCTCTGACCCCCTGGCTCTTGCTCTATCTGGCTTCCATCCCTGGGCTCTAAATGGAGGTGGCCAGCCTCAGCAGGACATCTGCTCTTAGTTTTCCACAATCCTCACAGCTCCTTACTGTGCCCTAAGAGTGAATATTGCATTTGGTCATATGGACTGCACTCATCACCCTGTTTCTGCTCTTTGTTTGTTGTTGTCATTGTTGTTTTTAAGATAGGTTCCTACTGTGTTGCCCAGGCTGCCTTGAGTCCTGGACTCCAGGAATCCTCCTGCCTCAGCCTTCCCAGTAGCTGGGACGATGCATTGTGCCATTTTTAAAAATTTCCCCTGGTTTAGAGTTACAAGGAGAGTGAAACATTTTTCTTCTCTGGCTCTATTGAAAACTGATAAACCAAAGCAACACCAAAAGCACCAGGTGTTTCCAGAAAGTAAGAAATCTCACCTTTCCTTTAGAAATGGAAAAATATAACTATTTGTTTAATGATCTATAAAGAATGTCCCCAAGGAAATTCCCCAGCATGCTTCACTCATTGGTACATCCTTCTGGCTCCTGCAGGCATGTCAGCTTGGGAAGGCCACGTCCACTGGCCAACGGAGCTGAACATGCTTCCTGCTCTAAAGAGACAGTGGGGATATTTCCACCCTTCCTCATGCCCTGGCTTTGGGACGCCAATGAGTGCCCTCAAGGTTACATCAAGTTTAATGCTGAACCTTTCTTTTTCTTGGTGAACTTTTATACTTGGATGAACTGAATAAGCTCCTTTTTCAATTCATTTTCCTTGTCTGAGTGTTTGGATGATCATCTGGCCATAGAACAAATTTAAAACAGCAGCTGAATGGCTCGTTGAGTTTGGTCAAGCCGATGTGTCCTCTGTCTCAACTCTGCAGAGTTTCCAGTAAAATTGGATTGTTGGGGATGAAGTCTTTATTTCACAATATTTACTGATGAGTATTAAACAGGAAAATAAAATTAAAGTTGTGTGAAAGATTAAAGCTCTTTTGTGTTGAGAGACATCTGTTTATTGCTTTCATTATAAATGTGCTCTAGCTCCGGAGGCAAAACACAAAGCAAATTTAAATTAAAGTAAAAAGACACAAAGCCAGACAAGGCTGCTATGCCCTTGAGAGAACAATCAATTGCGGGCATCAATAGCTGGAACAACTGTGTCAGGGGACAGGGTACACCACGCTGTTCCCAGGAGAGCCAATTCATGACTGAGTTTCTACCTTGCAAGTGTCGCTTCTGACGCTGGCCATCTTTCTTTTACTTACTGATTCAACACCTATTAATCAGCACCCCTTGTGCCAGGCATGGGGCAAGGTCCAAGGGCATCTTGGTGAGCAGTCAGCACCTGGTCCCTCTCCTCTTCTGAACCAGGTTGTGCCATCTGGGCCTGGCCAGCTGGAGCCCAGGGTCAAACACAGCTCCAGAGAAGTTAGATGTTATTTTCTCTTGCTTTCCTTCCATTGTATTTCCTGTCCTGCTTTATTTCTCCCCTTCACATTTCTTTATTAAAGTATTGAACTTGGTGCTGAGCATAAAATGTGGATTCAGTCTTGTGTGCGGGAGCACTCCTGTCCCCTACAGCAGGCTCAGGAAGAGGGAGGCTGGCTGTCATGCACTGTCCTGAGGCTGTCTCTTGTTGCTGTTCACCCTTTTGCTTTTCATTACAACAGAAACTGGAATAAATTAGCTTAAAAAGCAAAAGGGGAACTGAATTCATGAAAGGGCAAAATATACTGAGGCAGGGAATGAGCAGAAATAGGAGGGGCTGTGTCCTTTAAGAATACAACCCAGGGAAGCGAGCTGAGACAGGGCTGCAGGTGCTGTCCCCAGGAGCATTTGCAAGTGAGCACAGGTAAACCGCCTTTCTTGCGTTCAGCTGTCAAGAGACAGGAGGACCCGAGGCGGAGGACATCCAGGCAGCCAGTGAGCTCTGAGCCCCCATAATCAACTCCTGGATGCAAGACAGTCCTGGAAAACTATGAAGGGGGCATATCTCCATCAAGTCTTGCAAACCTAGAATGTGAGGAGCAGGGTGCATGGGGGCTGTCTCAAGGCAGAGGAACTTGGAGGTGCTCACCACGGGAAATGTCTAGAGTCTGAGGTGATGGTGTTGTTGATCCACCAGAGTTGATCACTGCCCACCCAGTGTCCACAGGAATTAAAGCAGCACACTGTACCTCACACACAGGGGAAAATATTATGCAGCACACAAAAATAAATAACAAAATCCAAATAGGATCTCTGCCCACTCCCACACACAGAACCAGAGCACGTGCTCAGAAACCATCTGACTTAGAGACTTGTCTAGCTTTCTAGAACAGTTCTAGAAAGATTCAGTATTAGCTAACATAGACTCTTTTAAACTGTCTCAGACTTTCCAGGTATGTCTTTTGGTTTCTGAAAAGTGCCAAGAGGTTCATATGTGGAGAACAAGAGGGTGCATAATTTAGTTAGAAATTCCATCAACGGGGCTGGTTCAGTTATGTCCACATTGCGATGACCTTGCTCAAGGCCCGTAGTGCAGAAAAACTCAATTTCATAGCCACTTCATTCCTGGGGGAATAGCATTTGAGTCACCTACATATTTATATCATGTCGCCTTTGAGAGCGAACGTCAGATATTTTTTGTTGTTTATGAGCTTAACACACAATAAAGCAAATGATCCACAAAGACAGAAGAAACTATTTTATCTAACATGAAAGGATTTAAATATTCAAATATTTTGATACCCAATAGGCAGATAATGGAATCTGGTGTATTTTCTAATAGAGTTTTTACAAGGCTTTTGAAGGAATTTGGTTTAGATACATTGTTTTACTTTTTGTATTGTAAAGATTTTTTCTTTTTTTCTTTCTTTTTTTTTAAGAGTTCCAGTTCAGAAACATTGACATCATCATGACTGTCACGGAGTGTGCCTGCAGAAACTGAACACCGTGAATTCTTTTGAAGTTTAAAAAACTGAATTTTGGGTTATGGCAATTATTCTTTTAAACATTTATGGAACTTGTCCATTTTTATTTTCAAAGATGGAAGTTTTAATTGCAGTGGGGGATGAATTCTCCATCTATGCAAACTCTTTTATCCTGGACTTCCCTGAATTAGTTAAGGCAATGTCAACTACAGGGGAAGAAAAAACCTGGCAGCCCAGGGTTTTACCCCAATAGAAGATGCAGCCATTGCTCTTCTCCATGAGACCCCTCCAGGACCCAAACCTTCCACCACAGGGCCTGACACCCTGCAGCCTGGCTGACCTCAGCCACTCTTTTGCACATGGGAAGAGTGCAGTTAGAACACAGTTCTATCATGTGGGAAGGTCCTGGGGTGCAAACCAAGAGTGATCGGCCCCATGAAACTGTAATAGAGGGGAGAAGGTACAGTCTAGCTGTGTCCCCAGGAGAAAAGGGAATCAGATTTTGTAACACATACAAAGTTTTGCTACACATTAACTACATAGGTTCCTAGTGCTCTGTGTTCAAATTCAATTTTATGACATAGAAAACACACACAAAAAAGAAGATCTCCAGTCTTCTTCTACCAGGATGTCATGTTAGGCGCCCTCAAGGCCACCCTTAGGTTTGGTAATTTCCCAGGAAGACACAGCAGCACACAGTAGCACTCCAAGTATGATAATGGATTATATCAAAAAGATACAAAGCAAAAGCCATAAAGGAAAGGTCCATGGGCTGAAGGGCAGAAGCACCCAGGTACAGGCCTCCAGGAGCCCTCTCTCCATGGAGCCACCCGAGATTTGATTCCTCCAGCATCCAAGGGTGACACATCTGAGACACTCTCTACCAAGGAGTTTCATTAGAAACTTAGTGCCTAAAGACTTGACTTAGGGCTGGTCTCCTGGTTCACACCGAAATTCCTGACTCCCTGGGGGAAAGAAGGTGCTCAGCATGGACATTCGTGGTGGTAACAGTTTAGGCCCAGGGAGCCACTCTCCTTCTTCTAGGAACAGGAAGCTTCCCAAATCCAGTGTCCCAGATGCTAGCCGAGAGCCGCCTTCCCAGCAGACCCGAGCAGGGCAGGCTCAGGCAGTCTTGGAGGTGTAGGTGATATTGATTTTCAAGATGACAAGAAGAAGTGTGAGACTTTAATAAGGAAGCCGGATGCTCAAGGAAATTGACAGTTATCCTCTGATCACTTTTTGCTGTGGGTGGTGGAGAGTGGCGGACTTGAGGGGGCAGAAAGGAGAAACCCCACCAAAGCAGCAGAGTCACTGGGGATCTCCTGCCTGGTGTGCCTGGCAAGCCCTCACGGTCACCCAGAGCCTGGATTCCACACTCCTCCTCCTCCCTCCTAACAACTCTGTTTGAGCTTTACTAAAAACCCCTTCCTGCTTAAACTGATTGAATCAAACTGGTTTTCTGTGCTGAGAATGTCAAATTGCACTGCCCCTTAGCTTTAGAGTGTGACAGAACAGAAGCTCAAGTCACAGACATTTCAGTTGACTGCTACCTGAAAGTCTTAGACTACAGTCACCCGTGGAACTGTCAAGGTCTATTTTGCCACTTACATTCTAATGCTTTTAGATTTTCATTAAAAACATTTTGAGACTCAGCTTCACTTGAAAATCAGAATATTGGGAAACTCTGTAAAAGGAAATAGAGTTCAATAATAAACGCAAAGGAGTCTATGAAGAACACTCATTTATTATTAGTTATGAATTAAATAGTATGACTAATTAGTTATGTAATTGTTGAGCATCTACTGTCTCCCAGGCTGTGGACCAGGAGCCAAGTCTGCTGTGGTGATCAGAGTACAATGGGGAGAGGGACCAGGACTCTGTTTCCTGATCAGTTTGTTAATTCACTGGGGATATCATCAGATAAAAATGCAAGAAGGTCCTCAGGACCCTATTCTGGATCAGACCCACTTACTTCCTTATGTGGATGCCATTTCTTCCTTAAAACACTCTAAGAAGTAGACACTATTATCATTAGATGAGGCACAGAGAGTGAGGAGACTGCCCAGTACCACATAGCTAACCAGACACCACGGGTGCTGCTGAGCTGGTGCCTGGCCTCCCTCCCGACCCTGCCCTCTGCATCTGGGACCAGAGGGGCTCCAACCCTACTCTTCAACACATCTCAGTGTGGCGGGTGGGATTAAGCTTGGATGGCAGAATTGTAGCAAATAAATATTTGGTAATTTTAAAAAAGCAGAGGTTGGTTTTGAGGCTGATGCAGTTGCTCTGCTGTGCAGCTGGGGAGTTTTGCCAGTGCGCCCAGGAATCCTGAGGCAGAGGCAGCTTGCCATCCTCTCCCAAGCCGTTTGCTCCTGTCTTTAAGTGCAAAGCAGCCCCAGTTCTACAAGTGCACACTGATTCCATTGTGAACATCCTCCTCTGGGCGGAAGGGCAACCTGCTGGCAGACTCTCTGCAGCTGGCAACAGAACCTTCCCTCTCCAGGGGAAACACCATCCTCCGAGCACTTGGTGCATCCTTGGACTATGACACCAGCAGACATTTTCCCAGAGCAGGTGAGAGACAGAAACTGGAGGGCAGATTGTCTGTGGATGTTTTTGATGCCTGGTGCAGACTGAGGCTCCTCTCGGTCCTGCCAGGTGACGATGCACAGGAGGTTCTAAAGAAAGGGATTCCTTGATGCCCAGGTGCATTTCCATGGGCAATGGCAGACCAGCTCATCCAAGCTTGCACCTTCACAGACCACATTCTGCTGAGGCTGGGTAAGTAGCATTCAATGTTTCTAGTGGATTTTCTTAACAGGCGTGGTTTTTTGCATATAACAATTTCACCTGCTCATGGGGCACAATATGATATCGGGATACACGTGCATGCTGGGTCCTTCATATATCTGTTTTAGTTAAAGCTTCGTCCCAGGGTTTCATAAACTGACTTCCAGACCACTCACATATAATTGAATCAAGCCTTTATTGAACCACACCGGTGGCGGCTGACCAGAACATAAAGCTGTTCCCCTGATCAGCCCCGAACAATTGCAAGGGCACTCCTTATAAGCCTGAAAACTGCAAAAGGGATGTTTGGGGGGTCTAGCCAATACAAGCAAGCCAGGTTACAGAAGCGGGACAGTGCAGTCAAGCGGAGGGAAGCCTAACCAATTACAGTTATCCCAGTCACCCCAGTTACAGAAACAGAGCCCATTACCCTAGTTACAGAAACAATGCCCCATTAGGTAGTTCCATGTTCTTAAAGGTTTCTATAGCAAAAGAAAAGAACATCTTGCTCCAGTCATGACTCTTCTACTTGGCATGGTTGTTTTACAGGATGAAGTCATAAAACAAAATGGAGTCACATTTGCTCCTACTATCACATATCAAAGCTAGTGTCATAGAAGGTGAGAACAGAATACTGGTTACCAGAGGTGTGTTCATAGAACTACCTGATAAGTCCCTCTGTGATGGGGACTTGCTTCTGTCCTTTGGGATCTAAATGTCTTTATCCTGTGAGATGCCTGTTAGGCAGAGGTCTCAGGTCATCCTGGGGCTTCATTCTGCCCTTTTGAAACATCATGTTGTGGGGGAGGAAAACCTTTGACACAAACTGAACTGCCCCTTCCCAAGGGTCTTGGGCTCACAGAGGCACTCAGTTCTTGGAGAACTTCTGTCTCCCAAGATAAGCTTATTAGATGCAAAGGCATTTATAAGATTTATAGATTCACTAGAATCATTGAGCTTGACAGCACAGCCACACACCAGAGATGATGATTACATCATCTTATCTCTCTCTCTCTCTCTCTCTCTCTCCCTCTCTCTCTCTCTCACACACACACACACACACACACAGCTTTTTATGTTTCAAAATCACTTAATATGGTGGTAGACACATCACCCCAATTAGAGGAAGGGACCAGCTGCTGCCCGCAAGGTAGGCAGACCGTGCGTCCCGGAGAAGGGGCCCAGCGGCCCGCTGGCCTAGTTGAAAGATCACCCCAATTGGAGGAGGGCCACAGCCGCCACCCACCCCTGCAAGGGAGACTTTGCAACTATAAAAGAGTGATATAAATATATAGGGGGAAAATTCAATAACACAACAGTTTCACCAAGCAGAAAGAAACGTGAGCAGTATGAAAAGACAAGGAAAGAAAGGACCACAAGCAATGCAGTCAACTCAACTTTAGAAGAGGTAATAGCTGCAGCAGATGGAATGTCAGATAAAGAATTCAGGATTTAACACTTCAGATGATCTGGAGTCTCAAGGAAGACATTAGACAGCAAAATCAGACAATGAAAGATCACTTCAATAATGAATTACATAAACAAATCCAAGAAGCAAAGGATCAAATATATAGGGAGATAGAGGTTATAAAAAACAAACAAACAGAAATACTAGAAATGCAGGAAGCAATAAACCAACTTAAAAACTCAAATGAGAATACTACCAGCAGAGTAGAACACTTAGAAGATAGAACATCAGACAATGAAGACAAATTATTTCAACTTGACAAAAACATAGACAGCTCAGCGAGACTCTTAAGAAACCATGAGCAGAACATCCAAGAAATATGGGATAACATAAAGAGACCAAACTTAAGAGTCATTGGGATACAGGAAGGTATAGAGGTCCAAACCAAGGAATGAGCAATCTGTTCAACGAAATAATACGAGAAAACTTCCCAGACTTGAAGAATGAGACAGAATCCCAAATCCTAGAAGCCTACAGGATGCCGAACGTGGAAAATCATAAGAGATCCACACCTAGACACATTTTAATGAAGATGCCCAACATACAGAATAAGGAGAGAATTTTAAAAGCTTCAAGAGAAAGGAAGCATATTACATTTAGGGGTAAACCAATCAGGATAACAGCTGATCTTTCAACACAGACTCTGAAAGCTAGAAGATCCTGGAACAACATTTTTCAAACGCTGAAAAAAATGGGTTCCAACCAAAAATTGTGTATCCAGCGAAATTAAGCTTCAGGATGGAAGATGAAATTAAAACCTTCCACGATAAACAAAAGCTAAAAGAATTTGCAGCTAGAAAACCATCTTTTCAAAACATCCTTGGCAAAACATTACAGGAAGAGGAAATGGAAAATAACAATGAAAACCAACAGTGGGAGGTAGTACAGTAAAGGGAAAAAATAATCAAAGAGGAAAAACAAACCATGTTAAGTAACATAAATAAACAAATATGGCTGGAAGAACAATCCATATCTCAATAATAACCCTAAATGTTAATGGCTTAAACTCACCAATTAAGAGACACAGGCTAGTAGAGTGGATAAAAAAAAAGATACAACAATATGCTGCCTACATGAGACGCATTTGATAGGAAGAGACATACATAGACTGAAGGTGAAAGGTTGGGAAAAAATCATATCACTCATATGGACTTCGGAAACAAGCAGGAGTGTCCATACTCATATGAAATAAAACTAGATTTCAAGCCAAAGTTAATCAAAAGGGATAAAGAGGGACACTACATACTGCTCAAGGGAACCATACACCAACAAGACATAACAATCATAAATATATATGCTACAAACAATGGTGCAGCTATGTTCATCAAACAAATTCTTCTCAAGTTCCAGAGTCTAATAGACCACCATACAATAATTATGGGAGACTTCAACATACCTCTCTCACCACTGGACAGATCTTCCAAACAAAAGTTGAATAAAGAAACTATAGAACTCAATAATACAATTAATACCCTAGACTTAATTGACATATATAGAATATACCACCCAACATCAAGCAGTTACACTATTTTTCTCAGCAGCACATGGATCCTTCTCAAAAATAGATCATATATTATGTCACAGGGCAACTCTTAGACATCATAAAGGAGTAGAGATAATACCATGCATCTTATCTGATCATAATGGAATGAAACTGGAAATCAATGATAAAAGAAGGAAGGAAAAATCATGCATCACCTGGAAAATGAACAATATGTTACTGAATGATCAATGGGTTATAGAAGACATCAAGGAGGAAATTAAAATATTCTTAGAGATAAATGAAAACACAGACACAACATATCGGAATCTATAGGACACAATGAAAGCAGTTCTAAGAGGAAAATTCATTGCCTGGAGTTCATTCCTTAAAAAAAAAAAAAAAGGAAAAACCAACAAATAAATGATCTCACACTTCATCTCAAAATCCTAGAAAAAGAAGAGCAAAACAACAGCAAAAGAAGTAGAAGGCAAGAAATAATTAAAATCAGAGCTGAAATTAATGAAATCAAAACAAAAGAAACAATTGAAAAAACTGACAAAACTAAAAGTTGGTTCTTTGAAAAAATAAATAAGATTGACAGACCCTTAGCCATGCTAACGAAGAGAAGAAGAGATAGAACTCAAATTACTAGCATATGGGATGAAAAAGGCAATATCACAGCAGACACTTCAGAAATACAGAAGATAATTAGAAATTATTTTGAATCCTTATACTCCAATAAAATAGAAGATAGTGAAGGCATCGATAAATTTCTTAAGTCATATGATCTGCCCAGATTGAGTCAGGAGGATATAGACAACCTAAACAGACCAATATCAATTGAGGAAAAAGAAGAAGCCATCAAAAGACTACCAACTAAGAAAAGCCCAGGACTGGATGGGTATACAGCAGAGTTTTACAAAACCTTTAAAGAAGAACTAATACCAATACTTTTCAAGCTATTCCAGGAAATAGAAAAAGAGGGAGAACTTCCAAATTCATTCTACGAGGCTAACATCACCCTGATTCCTAAACCAGACAAAGATACTTCAAAGAAAGAAAACTACAGACCAATATCTCTAATGAATCTAGATGCAAAAATCCTCAATAAAATTCTGGCAAATCGGATACAAATACATATCAAAAAAATTGTGCACCATGATCAAGTAGGATTCATCCCTGGGATGCAGGCTGGTTCAATATACAGAAATCAATAAATGTTATTCACCACATCAATAGACTTAAAGATAAGAACCATATGATCATCTCGATAGATGCAGAAAAAGCATTCGACAAAGTACAGCAACCCTTTATGTTCAAAACTCTAGAAAAACTAGGGATAACAGGAACATACCTCAATATTGTAAAAGCTATCTATGCTAAGCCTCAGGCTAGCATCATTCTCAATGGAGAAAAATTGAAGGCATTCCCTCTAAAATCTGGAACAAGACAGGGATGCCCTTTCTCACCACTTCTGTTCAACATAGTTCTTGAAACACTGGCCAGAGCAATTAGACAGACAAAAGAAATTAAAGGCATAAAAATAGGAAAAGAAAAACTTAAATTATCACTATTTGCAGATGACATGATTCTATACCTAGCAGACCCAAAAGGGTCTACAAAGAAACTATTAGAGCTAATAAATGAATTCAGCAAAGTGGCAGGATATAAAATCAACACGCATAAATCAAAGGCATTCCTGTATATCAGCGACAAATCCTCTGAAATGGAAATGAGGACAACCACTCCATTCACAATATCCTCAAAAAAATAAAATAAAATACTTGGGAATCAACCTAACAAAAGAGGTGAAAGTTTTATACAATGAAAACTACAGAACCCTAAAGAGAGAAATAGAAGAAGATCTTAGAAGATGGAAAAATATACCCTGTTCATGGATAGGCAGAACTAACATCATCAAAATGGCGATATTACCCAAAGTTCTCTATAGGTTTAATGCAATGCCAATCAAAATCCCAATGGCATTTCTTGTAGAAATAAAGAATCATGAAATTCATATGGAAAAATAAAAGACCCAGAATAGCAAAAACAACTCTAAGCAGGAAGTGTGAATCAGGTGGTATAGCAATACCAGACTTCAAAATATACTACAGAGCAATAGTAACAAAAACAGCATGGTACTGGTACCAAAACAGGCAGGTAGACCATTGGTACAGAATAGAGGACACAGAAACCAATCCACAATATTACAACTATCTTATATTTGATAAAGGGGCTAAAAGCGTGCAATGGAGGAAGGATAGCATCTTCAACAAATGGTGCTGGGAAAACTGGAAATCCATATGCAACAAAATGAAACTGAATCCCTTTTTCTCACCATGCACAAAAGTTAATTCAAAATGGATCAAGGAGCTTGATATCAAATCAGAGACACGGCATCTGATCGAAGAAAAAGTTGGCTTTTATCTACATACTGTGGGGTCGGGCTCCAAATTCCTCAATAGGACACCCATATCACAAACTTAATAACTAGAATCAACAAATGGGACTTACTCAAACAAAAAGTTTTTTCTCAGCAAAAGAAACAATAAGAGAGGTAAATAGGGAGCCTACCTCCTGGGAACAAATCTTTGGTCCTCACACTTCAGATAGAGCCCTAATATCCAGAGTATACAAAGAACTCAAAAAATTAAACAATAAGAAAACAAATAACCCAATCAACAAATGGGCCAAGGACCTGAACAGACACTTCTCAGAGGAGGACATACAATCAATCAACAAGTACATGAAAAAATGCTCACCATCTCTAGCAGTCAGAGAAATGCAAATCAAAACCACCCTAAGATACCATCTCACTCCAGTAAGATTGGCAGCCATTATGAAGTCAAACAACAACAAGTGCTGGTGAGGATGTGGGGAAAAGGGTAGATTTGTACATTGCTGGTGGGACTACAAATTGGTGCAGCCAATTTGGAAAGCAGTATGGAGATTTCTTGGAAAGCTGGGAATGGAACCACCATTTGACCCAGCTATTCCCCTTCTCGGTATATTCCCTAAAGACCTAAAAAGAGCATGCTACAGGGACACTTCTACATCGATGTTCATAGCAGCACAATTCACGATAGCAAGACTGTGGAACCAACCTAGATGCCCTTCAATAGACGCATGGATAAAAAAAAAATGGCATTTATACACAATGGAATATTACTCTGCATTAAAAAATGACAAAATCATAGAATTTGCAGGGAAATGGATGGCATTAGAGCAGATTATGCTAAGTGAAGCTAGCCAATCCCTAAAAAACAAATGCCAAATGTCTTCTTTGATATAAGGAGAGTAACTAAGAACAGAGTAGGGACGAAGAGCATGAGAAGAAGATTAACATTAAACAGGGATGAGAGGTGGGAGGGAAAGGGAGAGAGAAGGGAAATTGCATGGAAATGGAAGGAGACCCTCAGGGTTATACAAAATTACATACAAGAGGAAGTGAGGGGAAAGGGAAAAAACAAGGGGGAGAAATGAATTACAGTAGATGGGGTAGAAAGAGAAGAGGGGAGGGGAGGGGAGGGGAGGGGGGATAGTAGAGGATAGGAAAGGCAGCAGAATACAACAGACACTAGTATGGCAATATGTAAATCAGTGGATGTGTAACAGATGTGATTCTGCAATCTGTATACGGGGTAAAAATGGGAGTTCATAACCCACTTGAATCAAAATGTGAAATATGATATATCAAGAACTATGTAATGTTTTGAACAACCAACAATAAAAATTATAAAAAAAATACAATAAAAAATAAATTTACCATTTTACTAAAAAAAATCACTTAATATGCATTATCTCATCTGCTGGGACATTAAGGGCAGCCTTTATACTTATAATAATAACTCTTAATTGCATGACAGTCCCATCATGGGTATTTTATTGTTCACCCAGTCCTCCTGATTTCAAGGTGCCATGGTAGTCCAGGGGAGGAGAGCGGCTATGGTGCCATTCCCTCCATTGGAAATTCAAGGAGGTGATGTCAGGAGAAATCAGAGCTTGCTCAAGTCACCGAGCACTGTGAGGCTTTCTGTCCCTGACCAATGGAACCCCATCCTGTGCCCCATCGTGCACGCCCCTGACCCCCTTGCTATAAGGACAGGGAGGGCCTTTACCTCCTACTGCTCCCTGGCTCTGTCTACATGTGCCTGTCACTGTGGTGGATTTGCAAAAGAGCAGAAGCCGCAGGGAACTAGCACATTCTTCTGAACAAGCCTCCATGGGAGTTAGGATTCTAAGCTCCATTCCTCACTCCTCCGGGTGCCATGTTGGTTGGACAGGGGGCCTCTCTGAGCATCAGCTTACCCTGCTGTCCTAACTGACTGATGATCTTGCCAGCATGTGGCACTTTTGATGAGGATCTTCATGTAACCAGGGTCAGATGAACCCGGCAATTTAAAATGCACCTCACAATTTTAAAAACAAGGGAAATAAAATCACAAAGTGTGTTGGATAGGCAATCTATAAGCCACAAACTCATGAAGAGCAAAATGATAAATTTTTAAAAGTTCACGTTCAATGGTGTTTCATGGAATATAAATTAAATCAATATGTAGCTCTCGACTTACACGGAAAAGATCCCCAATAATTTCACAAAATGTAAATGTGCATTACAAACCTTTTTTTCTATTAGAAGTGCAAATTCCAGGATGGAGTTTCAAAACAATTGTGTATCTATAAGAGGGCATATCTTTTTGACCAAGTGATTTTGTTAGAATTCCATTAAGAAAATAGAGGTATATGTACATGTATGTAGAAAGATTATTTGCAATGATTTTTAGTAGCCACAAAAATAAAAACCTTGAAACAGCAAGAGTGTCTCAAAATAGAGCATTAGTTCATACCTGACTTGAGGGAAGTGGTCCACCCCAGCGACACCTGCCACAACCTGCCCCCTGCCCCTGATCACTCTCTAGTTCTCTCTCCTGGAACTCAGCTGTCCCTCTACTTCTCATCCTGCCTGTGTCACAGGCTCTGTCCCCTGGCCTAAGAAGCCTTTCTAGGGAACAGGTGCACTGGCCAGATCTCAGCTGCTCCCCAAGCCCACCAGTCGGGGAGTCAGGAGAGTCCATCCAGGGTATTCCAGGAGATGTCTCCCCTCTCCAGATAACTGCATTCTCCCTTTCAGGCCAGCGCAGAGCAGGGTGACGGGCACTTGTCCACAGTAGTGCCCTTGCCCTGGACAGTCAGCCTTTTCTTTCACTGTGGGGTTACCTTTTTTTGCAAAGTTTTAGTTTCCTGAGATCTTGGGTTTAAATCCAACATTTGGATAATCTGCATTACATTTTGTAAATGGTAAAAAAAAAAAAACAAATAAACAAACAAAAAACAGTAAAAATTAAAAAAAAAAAAAACTTTTGTGGGTAAGAATATTTGGCCAAATATCATTTTCCCCCATTTTTATTGGTGCATTAATGTTTTACATAGTGGTGGGATTTGTTGTTACCTATTCATACCCAGGCACAACATAATAATAGAATTTGGCCAAGTATTTTTTAATTCAGAGTTTTGGAAACTGGATTTTAAATCAGATGCCTTGTCAGCATGGCCCGTTGTTTCTGTGAGAAATTTAAACCATGTGTCCATCCTAAAGCACATCTGAATTGCTTTGGATGTCCTTGCACCAAGTTTCTCTAGTGCCCACCAGTGTCTGTGTTGCCTTTGTGACTCCACAGCACCATCTGTCTCCCCACTGGTTCCTCAGAACTCATCTCACCAACCACCTGTGTGTGGGTGTAAGAGTGACCACTGAGGGCTGAGTGTGTGCCCTGTGCACACCTGCCCTGTCCATCATTCCTGGTTATCAGAGAGACGAGTCCTAAGAATGTCACAGATCCACAAGCTGACGAGGACAGCAGCCAGCCCCTGAACCTTGTCTGCACAGAGACCCTCTGATATACTCATGTCACTGAGCTCCTCCCCGGGATGACACGCCCAGGCCAGCTAGCTTTCAACCCCCATGCTGTGTTTAAATTCAGGATCTTTCTGCTGTCAGTGACAGTGATACACAGAATCCCACTTGAGAAGTGTGGTTCAGTCCACAATGAGGGGGGCACTTTGGATACCCAAATTTTCAAATAGATTTGAATCCATTGTCAACAATTTTAAAATTCAGAAATTTCATGTGAGGGAAAGATGTCCCAAATCTTCTTGTGGTTGGTAGAGTTTGGGTCTCCGTGACCTTCGCCCCTGATGTTTTGCCCATATATTACCTTCTGAAACAAAAGTTATTTACAAACCTGATTAAGGTTACTAATTAGTTGACCTTGCAATAAGGAGAGGATCCTGAGTTATCCAGGTGAGACTGGTATCCTCATCCTGGCCATCCCTCTTGCCAGAATCCAACTCTGAAGTTCAGTTTCCTGCTGTCCTTCACACACCACTGTGCCAAATGGCCCACAGCACGTGCACCTTGATTGGTGGACAGCATGACATCCTGGACAGTCTGCAGCTAATATAAAGCCAGGTCCATGAGCATGCACAATCAACTCAAAACCTAAGTAAGGTGGAACTGGACAGTCCTGACCATCCTGGGATCAGTGAACCCCAGAACTTTGTGGGTGTCACTGGAGGGAGGGAAACCTGGTTTCAACAAGATATAAACCCTGAGAGAATTGGAGCCAGGGCTGCAGACAGCTATGTTACCACCATGGTGGTGCTGTTGGGGCGAGGGGAGATCAGAGACTCAGACCCGGAGTCCTGCTCACAATTGTATGTTTGTTTTTTTTTTTTTTTGGTCTAAATCATATGCACTTGTTTTTATCCCTTGCAAAAGAAAGGGAACTAACGGATTCACTTTTAAAATGCAGGACCACACACTATCTTCATCTTTCTAACATGAGGAACTTTGGAAATAAAATGTCTGATGAAAGACAGGAAGGGAAGACAGATGGAGGAAGGAGACCCCAGATGACCCAGCAGGAGCAAGGGGCTTTAGCTGAGCATTCAACCTAAGAAACAGGAAGGGTCTGAACTCACATTCTCCACAAAAATGTGTTTTGCCTCGGGGGACGCCTCCTGTGACACCATTGCACTGTCCCTGAGCAGCTGGCACTGGCTCACAGGTGTTTTGTAACCAACCTTCTCTTTCAAAAAATCTCATTATTATTTCAGAAAGTCGTTTCTGTTGGATTGTGAATTATTTGGCTCCGTGGAACTTGATCAACAAGCTTGTTCTAAATTGACACTCCAGAAAAAAAAAAAAAAAAACAGTTCTAAAGACAATTAAAAGTGAGCTGCTTTCCATGCATCATGGGACCCCGCCCCGGTGGTCTCATGTGGGACCCAGGTGGGCGATATTTATGGCTTCAGCATCAACCCCCACTCCCCAGAGGCTGATCACTGAGCTTTGGTTCTTTATGATGATATGGAACAAAAATAACTGAAAACATCTGGATCTGTATTGCAGCAAACTTCTCATGGAAAACTAAAAAGTTTCTATTCCCCTCTCGTTTTAACAGAGGCTGTGAGGAGAAATTCAGGCTTGGAAGAGAGGAGAATGAAAGCCAGTTTTAGAAACTGGAGAATTCATTGAGCACTTTTGTAAAATGAGGGTGGAGGGAGGGGACACAATCCTTTTTCAGATGGCTCCATCACAAGCACTGGAGGGAACTTCTCTGGGGTAGAGGTCCCCTGAGCCAGCAGAACTGGAGGGCAGCAGGGATGATGAGCTCGGCCAGGGTCGGGGACAACTGGGGACCCATGGCTAAAGGCTGCTTGGTCCCAGTGCCCAGCTCCATCCATTCCTTCCAGGGAATCTGGGCCCAGCTGTGCCACATTGTCTCCTCCATGTTTTCTGTGGGTGTGTGACATGCAGCATGAACTTCATTGCTAGAGCAGCTTCTTGTTATCTCAGTGGCCCTGGCCAACAGCCTAGGCCAAATCAGCTGAGCTCCCCATGCAGGGTCTCCAGTTAAATACCAAGCATTTGCATTGTCTTAGAGAAAAGGGACTGTGGATGTTGGTGGGTGTGTGACATCCTTACCTGTAGTGATCACTTCACTGTGTTTGCATAGGAAAACCTCCTACTGAACACCTTAGTGAATTAGATACACACGTGCTAATTAAATACACATGGCAATGTGTGGCAACTGCTCCTCTCAGCTTGACAATTCAAATGCTTATGAATCTTTGCTTCTCTGATTTATTTCATTTTATGGTCCTATTTATTGTCCAAACTAAAGAGAAATTGATGCCCTACAAGGGTAAAAAATATACTCCTTCAAAATGGTGGATTTGGGTATGATTTACAAGTTTTACATTAAATTATTTGGGGTCCAGTTTCTTTGCAGGCAAGAGTGAAAGCAGGCAAAGAAAGGACCCAGGAACAACGATCTGTGTTGAACAGCTACCCGACCCTTGTGTCTGATAAACCTGCCACCGCCTTGAATTTCATCTGTAGCACCCGAAGGCTCCCAGGATTCCCTCCCCTTTCCCCTTTGCCTCTAGCCAGTGTGGGACATTTCTTCTCCTGGAGTCACATTTCATCCTCTGCTGGAAATGCAAAGCTTTCACTGACTCCTGCCGTGATCCCTGTCCTCCTCCCAAGAGGAAGCATATTTAGGGAGGATGCTGGAAAATAGAGAGAAACTAATGAGCTCTCTCAGGAGGGAGACTAATTGCCGTTCATCTGAGGATTCCAGAAGATGTGGACTAAGCCCTCCTGCAGAAAGCACAGCAGCTGTGCCCCTGATGTCCAGCATCTGGGCTTTTATTCCCCCTCTTCCTGGTACTGATAAAATGTGGCCCAATAGCTGTCATGTTGGGCTGAAATCTGTACACTTCCCGTGGGTGTCCACAGTATCACAGGCTTTAGCTGTTCACATTTCTGGTTTGAGGTAGTAACAGCAAATATTTTGTGAAATGAAATGCTGCTGTCCAACATATTGCAGCCATGGGCCTCTGTCTACCCTGTGGCCATGCAGAGCTCCTGATTTCAGGCCTTCTTCTGGATAACAGCATTGGCATTAAGCTCACCCCGGGCTACAGGTTTGTCTCAAATTACCATTCAGCTACAATCTGCACTTGGAGATTAATTTAGTGACTTTGACTCCCCTGCGGAACCTGCCTATCACAGTTTGCTTGCTGTTTCCAATGGCTCCTCAGTTAGAAACCTAGTGCTGGGAGGGAACCTTAGTTCCCAGAGATGGTTTTCATTTATAAATGTGCTCTGAAATAAGGTGCCATCTGCAACATCATGGAGAGATGGGCGGTCTCTCCAGCCTCCATGTGGAGGCTCGACTTTGGCCTCCCCAGCTGGAATTCCAGGCTGATACCCCTCAGAACACGAGGCCAATGGTGGGGTCAGGTTCTCCAACCATCTGTTTCCTAAACCCCTCCATCCTTGATCGGGGAGAGGAAGTCCAGTTGGATTTTTTTTCTTTCTTTTTAAAAATATTTCTTCTTTCTTTTTTTAAATATTTTTTTAATTAGAGCATTATGGCTAATCATAGTAGTTGGGTTCATTTTGACAAAATCATACATGTGTGAAATTTGGTTTTCTCCTTTTCAGTCCTTTCTTTTTCTGTGTACTAAAGTCACTGCCAAAGTTAGATGGCAAAAAGAAAGTGTGTTTCCAGCCATACTAAAATTAGTGATTCTGTGTATCAAATGTTACCTTTGATTACCAAAACTTCCAACAGCTCTGTCTTAATGGACTCTGCCAAGAAAGGGTGCTCCTCTTTCTTGTGATCTCAGTGTGGACACACTGGAGGCTACTGCATGGATTTGTCACCTTATTAAATGGACAAGGTCTTTGAAATCTCCCCCTTTGATTTATTTTGTTGCATTTTTACTGATAAATAGTAAATTTGCATATTTATGGGGTGCCAGGTGATGCTAATTAACATATCCATCACCCATGCTTATTCTGGGGGAGGTCAGGAGAGGCTGGTGGTGGGGGGGTCAAGGGGAGATGTTGGTCAAAGGGCACAGGCTGAGTTAGACAAAGGGAGTGTGATTTTGAGACTGCACCACGTGGTGAGCACAGCTGATAAAATGCCAAGCATGCTTCTCCTCTGACCTGTGGCCTTCCAGACCTGCTATCTGCTGTCACTTCTCCCTCCTCTTTTGAGGTTTGTTTTTCCAGACTTTCAGTGTTTTTTGTGAATGACATCTGCCTGGGAGGCTTCATGCCCTCTTGACTGTGTGCTTCCTGAAAGGAGAGAGCCTAACCATTTTGTTCATCCAAACTTCAGTAAGTGCAGCACCAGGCTGCTTTCAATTTGCCCATGACCATTGGTCGAACGAATAATCCAAAGCATTCCAACTTTGTGAAGAATCCATGGGTTCCAAAGCCTCAGTGTCCACCCACAGATGGACGGATAAAGAAAATGTGGTGGACATAAGCAATGGAATCTTATTCAGCCAAAAAGAACAATGAAATTATGTCATTTGCAGGATAATAGATGGAACTAGAGACCATCATGCAGTGGGAAATAAGTCAGACTCCTTTTAAGCTGAGGAGCACATATTTTCCTCTCATATGTGGAAGCTAGAGAGGAAAAAGGAAAATAAAATTTGGGACAGATCTCATGAAAATCAGAGAGAGGTCACTAGAAGAAAGGGTCCAAGAGGTGGAAGGTGGGAAGGGAGGGGGAACACTAGGGAGGGATATCAGTCAAATTCTATTGTTACGTTTTGTGCAAGTATGAATATGTAACAATAAATCCCATCACTATGTACAACTATAATGCACCAATTAAAAACATGTGGGTGGAAAAAACAATCAGTTGGTTCCAAAAACCCAAAGGGTTTTCCTTTGTTCAAGGTGCAGGGGTTTCAGCCATGAACCCAAAGGGCCTGCACAGGATTGAGATGCTCTCAATCCATTTCTTCAGTTTAGGCTATGGTCTTGGGGGGCAGGGCTTGGACATACTACTTTCTCTCTCTTCCCACTTCTTTTGGGAAATATCCTTTCTTCCGTCTATTCAGTTATATGCAGGTCTTGATGTTGATAGTCTGGAGATTCCCAAACACCTATTCCACATTCTGATGTTTTGTTTCAGGGTCAGACTAGAAAGAAACCCTTGCAGAAACCTAATCACAGAGGTTCCTGTCATTTTTGCCTTTCTGTGGGTTTTGTTTGTTTGTTTTACAGAATTTGTCTTCAGTAACCATTCTCCTGTGTCAAGCATTCCTAAGGTGTCACTGCTGTATAATTGTACAGGGTCTGATTTGGAGCTAGTTACATCAATTTGAATCTCTCCCAGGAAGCAGAACCCCTTTGTTTGCTCTCTGATAACTTACTGAAAATGTTGAGATTGATAAAAAGCACAAGAATTCAAGTTGACACTTCACAGCTTACCTTTCAGAATGTCCATTTGCAGCACAAATGTGTTCTGCTAAACACAAGGCCCCAGGGACCCTGGCAAAGCCACAGGCTTAAAGGACTGCATTAAATCCAGCCAGTGTTTCTTCAGCATGTTTAGCTGAAAATCTGAGCCAGGGTTGGGGTGGTGGGGGAATGGGGGTGTTATCCATTCAATAGGTTGAGTCTCAGTATTGAATACAGACCTGGGAAATTTCCATTTTTCACCTTTCCATTTATTGGCACTTAACAGTGACTTTTAAGAAGTTGCTCTGTAGCTTCCTTTTGTCTTGAGATCAGCTGGCAATTTGTGTTGTGCTTTTTATAGATGCCTGGGATATTTCCTCCTCTCAGCTCTTGTGGATCAATCTCCAAGGATTGTTGATTTTCTAAAATGCCCCACAAGGTCTTGGGTGGCCTGCATTTCTTAGACTCTTCTAAACTTGAAGTTTAGTCCTCTGTTTTCTATGTGCACAGGGAGATTTAACATATCAAGCCTGGCATTTAAAAAGCAAATAAGACACCTTCAGATTCCTTGCACAAGTGTCCTGTCGATCTGATGGCTGAGAGTTCCCTTAGGACTGATTATTGCTTGTGGTGGGCAGAATGCCCAGCCCCAAGAGGTTGAGATCCAAATCTCTGGGACCTATGACATGTTACCTTATATTGACCAAAGGGATTCTGCTGATGTGATCCAAGTTAGGGACCCTGACAATCCAGATTATCCTGGATTATCCTGGTAGGACCCATCTTATCCTACAAATCCCTGAATGTGTAGGAACCACAGAAGGGGGGCATCAGAAGACCATGTAGCACTGGAAGAAGGGCACAGGGGGTTGCAATGTTGTTCACCTGGATGAGGGGAGAAACAGGCAACCAACCCAGGAATGCCGGAGCCCCTGGAAGCTGGGAAAGGCAAGGAAAAATGTCTCCCTTTGTTCCTCCAGAAAGGAACACAGCTTGGTGGGCCTCTTGCTTTTATCCTGGTGAGAGCTGCATGGTTTTTCTCTCCTACAGAACTGCTTCTTTCCCTCCCTGCGGGTTATGCTGAGCTAAATGACAGCTCTCTGCACAGGTGAGCCAACAGCCGCCTGACCAACACAGCAGGCTGGATGGAATTCTACCCCACTTCGGGAGATGGGGTGTCAGCACAGCTATCACCTGTGGTGGCTGGGCTCAGACACCTGTGGGCTACCAGGTCAGACCCCTGGACAGCTCTCATCTGGGTCCTGATCCCTGTCCCTGTTGGTCCCTGCAATATCACCCACTCAGAAACCCATCCATCCCGTGGACTCCATTTTTATAAGGAGAGCCGTGCCTGTCTTAGAGAGGCTGAGCATTTCCAATGAGTTTGGACCACAGCAGCTTTCGAATGTGAACAGGGAGCCTGGGTGAGGAAACGGACTTGGAAAATCTGCTGCTGACTGGTGGTTATATATTTATGTTTCTTAGAAACAAGGGTATTATTTTCAAGGTCTGAAGAGTAATTGGGAATTTATCCAATTCTTCGGAACATGAAAAAGGATCATAAGGGAGATCCAACATGGCGACGGGCGGGGAGGCAGCGCTTTCAGTACCTCCTCAATAATGGGGTCAGAGAGACGCATTAATATGATTAGATTCTACCTGCTGAGAAACTGCTAGCCAAATTCCACTGAAGAGAGACCGGCTGGGAATTAGTAGGATTTTTGGAGGTGACAATTTGCCCCAAAAGAGTGAATCTCCACCATGCGGCACGGAGGTCCAGATCCGCCGGCCGCCGCCTGCGCAACCATAGCAGAGAGGTGACGTTGCCGGAGTTCGGCCGATGGAATTCCTTCCCAGCGGAATCCACTTTAGTAGGTGTCTGACTCCCACCCCCTCCAGATACAAGCAGCCAGGAAACCTCTGGAATCTCTCCGGGGGCGTGTCTGTAGGGAAGCAGAGGGATTCCTGATCCCCAACTCCCCTTACCACCAGCGGCGACACCCAAGGTCTTAGCTGCCAGTTTCCGGGGGCGTGCCCACCAAAGGGGTCCAGAAAAATTAAACTGTTGGTTCCCAGATCACCGCACCACAGCACTGGGGCTTAGATGAATGACAGAGAGAGTTCTCAGTCATTCAGGAAATAGGACATGCGGTGGGGCTGCAAGTGTAACCAGATCCTTGGGGAACCGCCTCCGGTGAACAGGACCTGGCTGGCTGGCTGGCAGGAGGAAGGGGGCGAGGGGCCGGAGAAGTGAAACGGCTCTGGACTAACAGGATTGAGAGACTCCCAGGAGCCACCTTACAGGGATTGCTGTTGGCAAATAGAGGGCAGAAGCTTGGCTCGGAGGGCACAGCTCCGCCTACTGGAAGAGAAGAAAATGGATCTCTAAGACTTCAATTTTTTCTTTTTTTTCTCTCTTTGTTATTTTCTCCCCTTTTCCTTCTTTCTTTCTTTCCCATTTCAAGTTTTATTGTTCTTTCCATTCTCCTCTAATATATCTCTCTCTCCTTCTTTCTTTTTAAGAGCACCCTCCTTCCCCTACCCCCCAACTTTTATCCCAAGCATTACGTATTCCATTACGTGCAATTGTCTAAAAGCAAATAGGTGAATGTTTTGAGGCTGTCTATAGGGCTCCTAAATACCTAGCTACTACCAAACACCATGATTCAATCGCCTGTTAGTATCCCCCTTCAGTAGAGCAATCTCCTAAAGTAGCCAAGACATACCAACCCTCATACCATCATAGCACCTAACCTAAACATAAAGTCCTAAGAATAAACAACAAATCATTATATGCATACAGAATCCGGAAGCCCTTTATGAATTGAATGAATCAGCTTTAAAGTACAATAAAGCCCAACATTTCTAGGCATAGTCTCCCACCACAAAGGAGAGACAACAGAGATATACAAAACCAAAACAAATTTATAGGAGAAAGCAGAAACACAGCAGTCAAACAGAGCTGGAAAGTAACGTGAACAACATGAAAAAACAAGGGAAAAAAGGATTACAAACAATGCAGGACAAATTAAATCTACAGGAGGACCTAGAGGCATCGGAAAAATGGACAGAGAAAGAACTCAAGGCATACCTAACTCAGATGGAATGGAATATTAGAGAAGATATGAGACAGCAAGTCCAAGCAATGAAAGTATATTTTGAAAACGAATTAAACAAACAAATTCAAATGGCAAAGAACGAGCTCTACCAGGAGATAGAGATTTAAAAAAAAAAATCAAACAGTAATCCTAGAAATGCAGGAAACCATAAACCAAATTAAAAACTCAAATGAGAATATTACAAACAGACTAGATCAAGTAGAAGTCAGAATATCAGATAATGAAGACAAAGTTTATCAACTTGAAAAGAATATAGTCAACACAGAAAGGATGCTTAAAACTCACGAGCAATCTATCCAAGAAGTATGGGATGTCATAAAAAACCAAACTTGAGAGTCATTGTGATAGAAGAAGGTATAGAGGTTCAAACCAAAGGAATGAACAACCTATTGAATGAAATAATCCTAGAAAACTTCCCAGATACCAAAGATGGAATGGATTGCCAAATCCTGGAAGCCTACAGGACCCCAAACATTCAAAACCATAATAGACCAACTCCAAGACACACAATTATGAAGATATCCAACATACACAACAAGGAGAGAATATTAAAAGCTATGAGAGAAAGGAGGCAGATTACATTCAGGGGTAAACCAATTAGGTTAAAGGCTGATTTTTCATCACAGACATTGAAAGTGAGAAGATCCTGGAACAACGTATTTCAAACGCTGAAAAATAATGGATTCCAACCAAGAATACTGTATCCAGCAAAATTAAGCTTCATATTTAACAATGAAATTAAAATATTTCACGATAAATAAAAGTTGAAAGAATTCACAGCCAGAAAACTAGCACTGCAAGGCATTTTGAGCAAAATACTACAAGAGGAGGAATTGAAAAATAGCACCCAAAACTAACAGTGGGAGGTATCTCAGTAAAGGGGGAGAAAAATAACCAAAGAGGAAAAACTAGCCAAACTAAAATAAATAAATAAATAAACATGACTGGAAGTACAAACCATATTTCAATAGTAACCTTAAATGTTAATGGCTTAAATTCACCAATCAAGAGACATAGGCTAGTAACCTGGATTAAAAAAACAGATCCAACAATATGCTGCCTTCAGGAGACTCATATGATAGGGAAAGACATACACAGGCTGAAGGTGAAAGGTTGGGAAAAATCATACCACTCACATGGCCCTCGGAAGCAAGCAGGAGTCGCCATACTCATATCGAATAAAATCAACTTCAAACCTAAGTTAATCAAAAGGGATAAAGAAGGACACTATATACTGTTAAAAGGAACCATCCACCAACAAGTCATAACAATTATCAATATGTATGCACCAAACAATTTTGCTGCAACATACATAAAACAAACTCTCCTCAAGTTCAAGAGTCAAATAGACCACAACACAATAATTATGGGTGACTTCAACACACCGCTCTCTCCGTTAGACAGATCCTCCAGACAAAAGCTGAATAAAGAAACTATAGAACTCAATAACACAATCAATAACCCAGACTTAACCGACATATATAGAATATATCAACCATCATCAAGTGGATACATGTTCTTCTCAGCAGCACATGGATCTTACTCAAAGATAGACCATATATTATGCCATAGGGAAACTCTTAGTAAATATAAAGGTGTGGAGATAATACCATGCACCTTATCTGATCATAATGGAATGAAACTGGAAATCAATGATAAAAGAAGGAAGGAAAAATCCTGTATCACCTGGAAAATGAACAATATGTTACTGAATGTTCAATGGGTTACAGAAGACATAAAGGAGGAAATCAAACAATTCTTAGAGATAAACGACAATACAGACACAACATACCGGAATCTATGGGACACAATGAAAGCAGTTTTGAGAGGGAAATTCATTTCCTGAGGTTCATTCCTCAAAAAAACAAAAAACCAACAAATAAATGAACTCACACTTCATCTCAAAACCCAAGAAAAGGAAGAGCAAAACAACAGCAAATGTAGTAGAAGACAAGAAATAATTAAAATCAGAGCAGAAATCAATGAAATTGAAACAAAAAAATTGAAAAAATTGATAAAAATAAAAGTTGGTTCTTCGAAAAAATAAATAAGATCGATAGACCCTTAGCCATGCTAATGAAGAGAAGAAGAGAGAGAACTCAAATTACTAACATACAGGATGAAAAAGGCAACATCACAACGGACACTACAGAAATACAGAAGATAATTAGAAAGTATTTTGAAACCCTATATTCCAATAAAATAGAAGATAGTGAAGATATCGATAAATTTCTTAAGTCATATGATTTGCCCAGATTGAGTCAGGAAGACACACACAATTTAAACAGACCAATAACAAAGGAAGAAATAGAAGAAGTCATCAAAAGACTACCAACCAAGAAAAGCCCTGGACAGGATGGGTATACAGCAGAGTTTTACAAAACCTTCAAAGAAGAATTAATATCAATACTTTTCAAGCTATTTCAAGAAATAGAAAAAGAAGGAGCTCTTCCAAATTCATTCTATGAAGCCAACATCACCCTGATCCCGAAACCAGACAAAGACACTTCAAAGAAAGAAAACTACAGACCAATATCTCTAATGAACTTAGATGCAAAAATCCTCAATAAAATCCTGGTGAATCAAATACAAAAGCATATCAAAAAAAAATGTGCACCATGATCAAGTAGGATTCATCCCTGGGATGCAAGGCTGGTTCAATATACGGAAATCAATCAATGTTATTCACCACATCAATAGACTTAAAGATAAAAACCATATGATCATCTCGATAGATGCAGAAAAACCATTCGACAAAGTACAGCATCCCCTTATGTTCAAAACACTAGAAAAACTAGGGATAACAGGAACTTACCTCAACATTTTAAAAGCTATATATGCTAAGCCTCAGGCTAGCATCATTCTAAATGGAGAAAAACTGAAGGCATTCCCTCTAAAATCTGGAACAAGACAGGGATGCCCTCTCTCACCACTTCTATTCAATTTAGTTCTTGAAATACTAGCCAGAACAATTAGACAGACAAAAGAAATTAAAGGCATAAAAATAGGAAAAGAAGAACTTAAATTATCACTATTTGTGGATGATATGATTCTATACCTAGAAGACCCAAAAGGGTCTACAAAAAAACTACTAGAACTAATAAATGAATTCAGCAAAGTGGCAGGATATAAAATCAACACACATAAATCAAAGGCATTCCTGTATATCAGCGACAAAACTTCTGAAATGGAAATGAGGAAAAACACTCCATTCACAATATCCTCAAAAAAAAAAAAATACTTGGGAATCAACCTAACAAAAGAGGTGAAAGTTTTATACAATGAAAACTACAGAACCCTAAAGAGAGAAATAGAAGAAGATCTTAGAAGATGGAAAAATATATCCTGTTCATGGATAGGCAGAACTAACATCATCAAAATGGCGATATTACCCAAAGTTCTCTATAGGTTTAATGCAATGCCAGTCAAAATCCCAACGGCATTTCTTGTAGAAATAGATAAAGCAATCATGAAATTCATATGGAAAAACAAAAGACCCAGAATAGCAAAACCAATTCTAAGCAGGAAGTGTGAATCTGGAGGTATAGCGATACCAGATTTCAAACTATACTACAGAGCAATAGTAACAAAAACAGCATGGTACTGGTACCAAAACAGGCAGGTGGACCAATGGTACAGAATAGAGGACACAGAGACCAATCCACAAAATTACAACTTTCTTATATTTGATAAAGGGGCTAAAAGCATGCAATGGAGGAAGGATAGCATCTTCAACAAATGGTGCTGGGAAAACTGGAAATCCATATGTAATAAAATGAAGCTGAACCTCTTTCTCTAGCCATGCACAAAATTTAAGTCAAAATGGATCAAAGAGCTTGATATCAAATCAGAGACTCTGCATCTGATAGAAGAAAAAGTTGGCTCTGATCTACATATTGTGGGGTCGGTCTCCAAATTCCTTAATAAGATGCCCATAGCCCAAGAGTTAATAACAAGAATCAACAAATGGGACTTACTTAAACTAAAAAGTTTTTTCTCAGCAAGAAAAACAATAAGAGAGGTAAACAGGGAGCCTACATCATGGGAACAAATTTTTACTCCTCACACTTCAGATAGAGCCCTAATATCCAGAATATACAAAGAACTCAAAAAATTAAACAATAAGATAACAAATAACCCAATCAACAAATGGGCCAAGGACCTGAACAGATACTTCTCAGAGGAGGACATACAATCAATCAACAAGTACATGAAAAAATGCTCACCATCTCTAGCAGTCAGAGAAATGCAAATCAAAACCACCCTAAGATACTATCTTACTCCAGTAAGATTGGCAGCCATTATGAAGTCAAACAACAATAAGTGCTGGCGAGGATGTGGGGAAAAGGGTACACTTGTACATTGCTGGTGGGACTGCAAATTGGTGCAGCCAATTTGGAAAGCAGTATGGAGATTCCTGGGAAAGCTGGGAATGGAACCACCATTTGACCCAGCAATCGCCTTTCTCGGACTATTCCCTGAGGACCTTAAAAGAGAGTACTATAGGGATACTGCCACATCAATGATCATAGCAGCACAATTCACAATAGCTAGACTGTGAAACCAACCTAGATGCCCTTCAATAGATGAATGGATAAAAAAATGTGGCATTTATACACAATAGAGTATTATGCAGCACTAAAAAATAACAAAATCATGGAATTTGCAGGGAAATGGATGGCATTAGAGCAGATTATCCTAAGTGAAGCTAGCCAATCCTTAAAAAACAAATGCCAAATGTCTTCTTTGATATAAGGAGAGCAACTAAGAACAGAGCAGGGAGGAAGAGCATGAGGAAAAGATTAACATTAAACATAGATGAGTGATGGGAGGGAAAGGGAGAGAGAAGGGAAATTGTATGGAAATGGAAGGAGACCCTCATTGTTACACAAAATTACATATAAGAGGTTGTGAGGGGAAAGGGGGGGAACAAGGGAGAGAATTGAACAACAGTAGATGGGGTAGAGAGGGAAGATGGAAGGGGAGGGGAGGGGGGATAGTAGGGGATAGGAAAGGTAGCAGAATACAACTGTCACTAATATGGCATTATGTAAAAATGTGGATGTATAACTGATGTGATTCTGCACTTTGTATTTGGGGTAAAAATGGGAGTTCATAACCCACTTGAATCAAATGTATGAAAGATGATATGTCATGAGCTTTGTAATGTTTTGAACAACCAATAAAAAAAAAGGATCATAAGAGTGCAGTGCTGTGGGATTCAAAGATTGCCAATTTGTTCTCTATCCTTTTGCGGCTTCGGGACACTGAATAACAATGTCTCTCAAGAACAAAGTTTCTCAAGCAGATAACACACCGTCCTCTGGGAGGAATGTTGGTTCCAGGGTTACCTTTTGAAAGAGGAAGAACTTGTTATCCTCTCCAATCATTTGCTCTCCTTTGAATCCACAGGACCCTCACATGTGTTTGAAGACATTTTCACGTACCTTCGAGAAGTGGGTTGCAGGCCTGGCCTCCTGCAGCACTGGCCACTTGGCTGGGACTGCTATTTGCCTGTGCTCAGCAGATAACGTTTTGGATTAGAGAGAAAGCACCAAAAGTCAATAGACCCCTGCTGCCCCCACCACTTATTCCAAAGCCAAGGCAGAAATTCAAGGCATTAGAAATTCCCAGAGCCTTCAATTTACCTAGTCAAACACCTGAAATAAATTTCAATGTTGGGCTAAAAAAACGTTATTGTGGGTCACGTGCTACCAACAGCCATAACTTTTAAACTCACATCTTTCTGCTGAAATAAGCAATGGGAATTTTTCTTGTGCTTTCCTGTTATTCAGAATATTGCTCTTTCTCTAAGTACTGTCTTCACTTCCCCTAAAGAATCTTTAAAAGAGTCACTGGCAAAACCCTGTCCTGGAGATACCTGCTTTTAGAAGGAAGTGTGTGTGTGTGTGTGTGTGTGTATACCATACTTTGCCATTTTACAAAATCAAATACCTGTCACATTTGAAGGAAATAGTAATTATGAGTTATGGATCATTTGCAAGAAGCAATACAAAATTAGCTTCTGGGCCTGTTTCCAAACTTAGAGTAAATTTATGACAAACTGGATATTGATCAATGATTTATAAAGTCTGTTGAATTTATCAGCACAGCCTATGAGGGAGGACTTGTTAGGTTAAATAAATTAAGTTGTAATGAAATAGATTGTTCCTTTATGAAAAATTAAAATGCATGAGATCTGGTAATTGTAAGTTGAAATTTGAAATCTCTCCTTTACAGATATTCTCACTGCAAAGTGTGAATTATGTCTTTAAGCTCTAGGGCCAAGAATAAGACCAAGCTCCAAACTTTAAAGGGCTTGCACATGTGATTTTGGAACTCAGGGCGATGAATATCTCAGAGTGGGAGAGAGACAAATGGTCCCCCAAATCTCCAATTGTGCTTGTAAAATTTTACTCCTGAAGCCACTTTGGCACATGCAGACATTGCTACATTATTCTCATCCTTCTAGAAGAATATTGTAAGGGGGAAATATTTGCACAGCTCCACCAAGCAATGGAGATAAACCCATTTTCCAGTCCACAGCACTAGATCTTCATTGCAGAGATGGTGACTATAAATATTGAATCCACAGGAAGCCCCAAGTCCCAGAGCTGAACTAGAGAAGGGGGACTTCCCTGGAGAGAGGGAAGAATGTGACCTCTCCTCCCCAAGCTGCAGGGGAGCTTCTGTCTCCAGCCCCCTGGAAGTGAGAGGGGTTTTGCCTTAATTTGCATTCTTTTAAAATCAAACCTGGGGACAAGTTTTCACACAAAAGTAGTTTATGTGAAAAGGATTCCCTGGAAGCATTAGTGGAGGGGGGAGAGAAGCCAGGAAGGGAAAGCAGTTGAGAAAAACTGCTGAATTGTTTTTCTTTCAAAATTGAGATAAATCCATACTCCATGGTTTTTTTTTAAAGAACTACACTGTTTTTTAGTGTATTTGTAGAGCATTTATCACCATCAGCACTCTTTAAATCTAGAACATTTTCATCTCCTCTAAAAGGAACCCTGTGCCCATAGGCTGCCCACTTCTGTCCCCTACCCTGGCAGGTGCTAGTCTGTTTTCTCTCTGTGACTTATCTAGTCTGGATATTTCATACAATTGGTATCATATAACGAGTGGATTTTTATGACCAGCATCTTTTGCTTAACGTGAGGTTTTACAGCTCCATCCTGGTTATAACAGGCATCAATATTTGATTGTTTATTTTATGGTTGAATTAGATTCTATTGTGTAGATGTACACAACTTTTGCTGTTCTATTCATGATTGATGGACATTTGGTTCATTTCTACTTTTGGATAATACGAATAATACTGGATAAAAAAATTTGTATACGCTGCATGTGTGTGTTCATATGTGTTCAATTCACTTGGAAGCAGAAGAATGTCCGGGTCTTCTGGTAACTGACTTTTGGAGGAGCTGTGGTTTTCTTGCTGTGGTTTTGAAGATGTCACCCCATTTCCTAGTCCCAGCAGCACATCTTCCACCTCCCACACGGGCTACTGTTCCTGTCTTTTATTATCAACATCTTGATGTGTGAGGAGTGGTATCTGGGGTTTTGACTTGAATTCCCTAATGATTAACAATGTTCAGCATCTTAGAGCATCTTGCCATGTGCTGATGGAACATTTGAATGTTTTTAGAGAAATGTCTAATCAAATCCTTTGCTTATTTAGTTCAGTCATGTGACTTTTATTTGTTAGTTGTCAGAATCCCTCGGGTGTGCCGCATACTAGATCCTTACCAGTACTGGCAAATATTTTCTCCAATTCTATGTGTTAATATTTTCATTGATAATGTCCTTTGATGTTCAGAACTTAAACTTTGATGAAATTCTCCATTTTTCTTTAATTTTTTGTCATGTTTAAGAAAATATTGACTAATCCAAAGCCATGAAGATTAATAACTTACCTTTTAGAAATATTTTTAATGAAATTTGGTTACTTTATCCATTTTGAGTTAATCTCTTGTGGCTTGTCACACAGTTAAAGTTTATTCTTTTGCATTTGGATATCCAGTT
Source organism: Marmota monax (assembly GCF_021218885.2). NCBI lineage: Eukaryota > Metazoa > Chordata > Mammalia > Rodentia > Sciuridae > Marmota > Marmota monax. The sequence goes on from NW_026694686.1 coordinate 53,969, forward strand.
ATCCGGCACCATTTCATTGTGGGGGGGAAAAAACAGTAATTCTCTCCATTGGCTGTCCTTAATAGGAGTCAATTCTTCAGGAAAACATCTCAATCCTAAGTTGTGTTCCCTAACAATACAGCTTGAAAATATATAAAGCAACACCTCTGGGAGCAGGAAGGAAAAACAAATATATTCCTAAAAGAATGGAAATCTTCAGTAGCCTCACTGCACACTTGAGCTCTACCTCAGACAGGAAGTCAGCCAAGCATAGAGACATTCTTAAATCAGGCAAATCAACTGGGTCCACGTGAAACTGGATACAGCACATCACCCGGCAGCAGAATGCATATCATTTAAGGTGCATATGGGACATTTGCTGAAGTAGACTCCATTCTATGAAATAAAACAAACCTTAATTAGTCTAAAGTAATGGAGGTGACATTCTTATAAGCAAACCAAACATAATAAAAATTTTAGGAAGTCATCAGTTTTCTGGAATCAAACACACGCACTTCAGAATCATCTGTGGATCATAGAAGAAGTCACAAGGAAGGTCAGAAAATATTTTTATTTAAAAAAGAAAATTTTAAAACAGTACGTTGAAATTTGTGGAAAAAAGATAAGTTGTTGCTGACAGGAAGGCGTGTACCATCAAATGCACACATAAAAGAAGAAGAAAATGGTTAAATTAATAATGTAATTCTCCTCATAAGAAACTGGAGGAAAGAACAACTTACATGTTTAGCTGGCAGAAAGAAAGCAGCCCAAAAAATGAGAACATATAGTAAACATTAAAACAGAAATGTTGGGGGAGCAGAGTGAGCCGAGCCGGTTCCCCACTGCAGAAGGCCCAGTGGTTAGCTCCCAGTGGGTTTCCTGTTTATGCATATTGGTCATTGCAGGCATTATCCAAGAGGTTCTCATGGACATTTTCTTCATTTAGATATATTTAGCTTCAGCCTCTAAATTTATGTTCCTTAATGCACGTAGAAGGGCATATGTGCATACCCATGTGCATCTTGTCTACGTTTTATATATACTGCTGTACACAGTAACAGCGGCTCGATATTCTCTCTGTAGGGTCTCTGAGAGCATCACATCAGCTCAGCCTCACTATGACAGGTAACATAGTGCCCTGTGGAACTGGGAAGTCCAGGTAGGCCAGCTGAAACATGGCTGGATCCCTAGGCTCAGCGGGTCCCAGCAGCTCCAGGTAGCCTCATCTTCAGAGAATCATCTGATGACAAAAAATCTTGGGGAAAGGAGAGTAAATGATCTCCTTCAGCATCCAGATAATGATTGAAATGCTCTCACTCACATGTGGAGTCTGAGGAAGTTGGGGTAGGAGAGTGGTTAGCCAAGGCTGGGGAGAGTTGGGCAGCAGGAGGGCTGGGGAAGGCTGGTCAGTGGGGACCAAGCTATGGCTGGACAGAAGTAAGCTCTGGTGGGTTCTTGTACCAAGGGGGACCACAGAGGATGATAAAGTAGAATCCCCCTCAAAAGATCTAGAAGAAAAGGCTTTACATATTTTCACCAAAAAAGAAATGATACCCACCTAAAGAGATCAAATGGGTCTGGTTTGAACATTATGCACCATGTCCATGTATCAAAACATCACATGATACCCTATGAGCATGTGTGATTTTAATGTGTCAATTCTTAAAAAATATATAATTGATATGCACTGAGTTTTCCCTGAAAAGGGCAGGAGCCAACCCTGAACCATGGGGATGCCACAGAGTTCATGACCCTGAGGCACCTGCTCAACACACTATAGGAGTGATGACCAGGGCTCTGGGTTCAAATCCTGCTTGTCATAGTGTAATTTTATTGAAGGCACAGTATCTGCCTGGATTGCCATCTCCATGCAGGCGTGTTGTGTTGAATGAGGTGACACTGGAAATGAACTCGGAATGCTGTCCAAGGAGGGAGGACTCTGTGCCTTTTACTGATTCCGGGAGCCACACATTTTTCGGCTGCTGCAGAATCTCAGGGCAGTGGAAGAAGTAGCACTCAGAGGAAAGGACAGAAGGCAGAAGATGGCAATCGTGCCCATTCTCCAGCTTCTGAGCTGGAGCATCACAGAAGTTGAGAGATGCACACGCTTCATTCTTACAGGGGAGAGATGTGAGCTTCAGTGAGTCTGAGCTGCTGGTCCAAGGACAAAAGTTTAACCAACAGTTTGGCTTGCACCTGAGTCCAGGTCTGTATGTCAACCAAAGTCTGCACCTGCTCTACCACCAGGCTTCCCCAAAGATGCCTGCACCCCTCAAACCCACAATGTGCATATGGCCGATCCCTAACCCATAGGCTTGAAATATGACTCAAACAGCAGAAATGACGCCCTGGTTCTACAGCTAGAGCACAGGTGAGCCAGGTGGGTCCTGCCCTTTCAGGGACACAGGTAGCACAAATCCTCAAACAGCCACTCCCCTGGTGTCACCACAAACACAATATCTCTGTGGCAGTTTCAACTTGAAACTCAACTTCACCGAAAATAGAGATAAATCAATAAAGTCCTGAGTGGTAAGGTGTAATTTTCGAAATGGTCCAACAGTCCTCTGTAATCTTTTATAAAAACGTGGTGGAGGAAAGGGCACAAAAGCAGGTGCCAGGAAAGTCCATGTCTACCTTAAAAGACTCCTTGAAGACATAAAGTCCTAACACTACAGGAATTTTCACATGCCCTCCTCTGATGTCTGCATTTCCACATAGAACATTTTCTTACTGTGGAAATAGGTGCCATGCACAGTAAAACAATCAGAAATGGATCCTAATGGATTCTATTTATTTAAAATGCTTGAAAATGTATGCTGTATTGTACTATTCAAAATTGACTTTCAGTAACCAAATGGTGAAGTTCCCTAAACATAAAATTTTAATTTAGCCCCTTTGCATTATAATTAAAGAAAATCACAATTCCCAGAGTCTTGATCTTTGCCTCAACAAAACTATTGATTTAAGAATGGATTTCATTAAAAGTACTAAAAGTAGAAACTATTTAGAAATTGTAGACAAATAGTATTATCAATGTGTTAATTATCTCTAATTTAGGTATATTTGGTCAAGATAAAAATGGTTTTAGTATTAATTTTTTAGGTTAAAATAGTGCAGAAATAATAGTAGTAATTATTATTACTATTATTATTATTATTATTATTATTATTATTATTATTTAGGGTCAAGTGTTAGAAGCCAAATGCTAATTCAGAAACTTTTCAAAAAAAAAGTTTATACACATATTTTTCTATGCATTGAGTCTTGTATTGATTAATTTAACTCTTTCTCTGGCCCAATGGCCAGGTATTCATTATTGGACTAAAATGTTTGCTGGGTTTGTTTTGTAAAGACCAGTGCTGCAGTGCTACTACCTTCTTAAAAAGCAATAAGAAACAACACTCAGTTTCTAACCCAATCTTGTCTGAAACCCTGACTAATGAAAGTCTCAGCCTCTTCCCAGAGTGCTGGCTACATCTGCTCCAGCCGCTGCTATGAAAAAACCTTCCCACAGCCCACAGGAGGTGTGGGTCCCCTCCAGCTCTCTGTTGGACATATGGGACCTACAGTCTGGGCACCTGTTAATGATGTTCTAGAATCTTCCTCTTGCCCCCCTTATGGGAGTGATAATGCAGCCCAGAGCAGAATTGGAGTCAGGGAAGTGCCCCTGCTTCCAAGGTGGTGCAGAGCAGGGGACAGGGCCTGGCTGGGAGTCTACATGGCTTCCTGATATGCAGTTGTAAAGAGGAACCCCCAGGCTGTTTTCCCTCCCCTGTCACCATAGAGAAAAGACGGGCTCTGCCCCATCCGGACTGGAACCCTGTGAATGTGCATCCACATGTCGTTCCCATCCAGGAACATGAGGAGTGCTCTGAGATAGGGAAGGTGGAAGCCATCCGTCAAACGCCCTTGGGCAAGTAGAAGCAAGCAGCGTTGGTCCCCAGGACTCTTTGCTGGTCACACCTGGCCCTTGGCCAGAAGCTTGCAATTTCTCTGTGATTCTCCAGTTCCAAGGCTGAGCAGTGTCCACCTGTGCAGGGAGCCCCTGAAGAGGAAGGAGAGAGGGAGGCATGCATTCCCAGGGCTGGTGCTGGAATTCAAGTACTCCCGGGAGCATAGAGCCACCTTTCACACTGATGGGCTTCTCACTGCCTCCCACATGGAACCCATTGCCAGTTGGAATGAGAGGCTGCCTCTTGCAGCAAGTGTGCTGCGTCGGCTTTTGGAATTCCTATTTAGCCCTGTCACCACCCCAGTTCTGATTTCCAGTTCTGTCTCCCCAAAACCAACATGTGACTCAGTCTCTGGGATCTCCTGCCTCTCTGCCTTTCAAACAGGGCAATGCTGCTTGTCTTCCCTGGGGTGTTAGACCAGTGGTCATCTGCACTTTCCCAGGTCTCATGAACATAAGGGACTTGTTATAGAGTGGCCAGGTGAGGGCACTTTCTGTTTCTTGCTTACCCATCCCTAGGGTATCATCTTTCCCTATGTCCTTCAAGATGGTGCATCCTCACCTCCAATTACAATCAGTGAGAAGAGACAGGTATAAGAAGACAGCCTTCCTCAAAGATGCTTGCCCTGTTCTCCTTATCTTATTGACCAAACTTGAATCACATGACCACGTGTGGCTGCAAAGAAATTGGGAAATGCTGTTTTCAATCTGCACGCTGGCTGAAAACAGAGATGTCTTGAGTGGAAAGGAGAATTTCAGATGTGTGCCTGGGTAGTGGGTGGAGTGGGGGAGCTGGTAACCAACAGCAGATCATGAATATGTACCAGGACATGGGTAAGCGCTCCATAAATGTAACAAATAATAAGATGGTAATCTGCTATCTGGTAGATATTCTCTGATCTTAAACAAATAGGGAACATTTTTCAAACCACTTATGAAAATTGCTGCTGATGTCTGGCTATCTGCAAAAGGAATGTTGCTTTAAAAAATCGTTTTACACATAGGGAAGAAGCTAATTGCTAGAATATTGCTTTCAAACACAGCCATTGTTGGCCAGAGTTTAAAGACTGTCTCCAGATCATAGTAAGTCAAACTCAGAAAACTTAAAGATGACTTAATGTAATGAAATTTCCTGAATAACTCCTAATTGCCTGTTATGCTCATACTCTAGGCACATGGTGACCATGTGCCTTTTAAGAAATGATCGAGTGTTGGGAGCCAGCCCAGTGTGACTGAATGCCATGATTAGGATGTGTTTTCAACTGCAAAATTGCGAGAAAGCACAAAGCTAAACAGGGCACATGATGTATAACAGGACGAGGGGACCAGATGTGAGCTCCCAAACTGATACTTGGATGCAAACTCTTGTGTCAATTCTCCCAAGAGCAAAACATAAAACCCTGTTTTGCCAAGAGTTCTACCTTCCTAGATGACAGTCTCTTTCTCCTCTGAGTATAAATGCAAAATGAAATCTGTAAGCCAAATTAAAGGTTATTTTCATGAACTTAAGAATGTCATTGAATTTTTAATGAGCTAATTTTGGAGATAATTTTAGCATAATTTAAATGTAGAAATAAATTACTAATAGGAATTGCTTCTCTGGCAATCAAGGTACTATATTTAAAATTTAAAAAGATGGTACCTACTTTGCTTAATCTAATTTACTTTATAGTTTAACATAATTTAATTTTTATAATTTAGATGAATATTTTCAATAGGTTGCATATTGCTTAAAAGAAAAGCAATCTGATTTGTATAATTCTCATCATAATTTTGGATTAATAAGTTTACTTTCAAAACTACCAGTTATCCAGGAACACAGCTTTGGAGTATGAAGAGCTATGCAATTACTTTGGTGATATTGACATAGAATGAGAATTTGGGAAATATCAGCTGGAGCATCAGTGCTATCAGCTCTGTGAATGCCATCATAATATCATAAAATTGATATGAAATGAATAATATGAAGGGTTTCACTTTTCCTTCCAGTGGCCCTGAGAGGCAATACCAATCAATCACTCCTTAATGTCAACATGTGCTCTCAGTTCCCTCGTGGGTTAGCCCCAGGATTCCAGGGCAAGTGGATCAGACCGCAGGGGAGCCTCACTTAGTAGGTGCTCCTGATCCAAGATGATTCTGATCAGACTGGCTGTTCTGCTCCTCGATGGCTTAGTGTGAAAGACGGAAAGATCTCCCACATGGCGATGAGATCTAAGCAGGGATAAAACAGCTCCTTTAATACAAAGTATTTTTAAATGCAATAATACTTATTTTTTTAAATGCTAAAAATAAATCATTAATTTCATTTCATTCCACCACAAATCCACCATTAGCATCTTGGGGTCCTGTCATCAGGTTGGAGATGGGTTGATTAATGCTGGGGTTAGGACTCTGTTGTGGGACTGGTCCTCCCCTGGGACAGGTCAGCAGTGACCAAGTCAATAGATGAACAGGATGGTGGGAGAGAGGAACACACATGCACACACACAGACATTTTGTAAATCCCTTACCTCCTAAGGAGCTGGTGAACTTCTGATGTTGTATTGCCTTCAGGTCCTTTCAGAAGTAAGAGAATCCATACTCAGTCTAGAGCAAATATCTTCCCATGTCAGGAATGATTTTAGGATACAAGTTGTTAACATTTCAAGGGATACCCTTTGGGTTGCTAAGGTCTAGGCTGATGTTTTGTTAATTTATATCTGTGAGTGGCAGCCACATTAATGAGACACATTATGACAGCCACAGATCTGTTTGAAGGACAGTGGTGGGTAATTCTCACTCTGATCATTTTTGTGGTTGACAATAGTGATCAAGCAATAGACACACAAAAGGATGAAAGCATTTCATAGTGTGTGTCTAGAGAAACACACCGTGAAGCTCGGTGTGTCCCCATGACATTCCGTGGCTCCGTGACTCACATGGCAACTCTTTCCAGTCATCCTCGGCTGACTTTACCCTCCTGAGGAAAAGGGGGTGCCCTCCCTGTCGTGTCAACTACATCTGACACAGTATCTAGGCAGGGCTGTACTTGCACCAGTAAGGGTGGCCAGGCTGTGTTCTGGGTACCAACAGCATCTTCATCTTGTGGCATAAACATAAATGACCACAAGGAAGAGTATTTCATGCTTTTGCCACAGGTCCATTTGGGGGTTTGTGTTAAGAGTGGAGGTCTCTGCACTGTGGGTACCCAGGTGGGCAAAGGCTCCATCTCAACATGAGATCCCACCTGCACAGGTGGAGAAGCAGGAGAGAGTCAGGCATTTCGAGAAAGTTCAACAGACCCGTTTTCCTGGAACACACAAAAGAGTTACATGCAGGGCTGGGCTGTGGCTCAGTGGTAGAGCACTTGCCTAGCACATGTGAAGCCCTGGGTTCAATCCTCAGCACTATATAAATAAATAAGTAAAGGTATTGTGTCCGCCTACAACTAAAAAATTTTAAAAAGAGAGAGACAGATGCACAGTGGATTGGAGAAGTCGACTCACATTGGTGATGGTTAGTTATTGAAATGATCTCTGGTGGCCTTCAGACAGGAGAGTGAAGTAGAGCAGCTGACATTTTGCACAGATCTCTGTGGGTTCTTGTGGTATGTCAACACAAGAGCAGCCCTGGGGAGACGTTGGAGGGGACAGCAAGAGTCCAAGGATCGGCCGGAGCAGAGTGGTAGAAGTTCGGACAGAGAGGAGGGCGTTTGGTGTTGGAATAATCAAACATGGTGCTGCATTACATGTGAGAATAAGGACACTTCAAGACTCAGGAACGACCCCGAGACAGGCAAGTGGCAGAATAAACTAGGAGGACTTGGACGAGCTGTGGGTATGCAGAGGAAGCGAGGCAGAGGAGTTCAATGCCACGGCATCCTCAGGATTGCTAAACCTTGGGGCTGTGACTTGAGATACTGTGGAGCCCATCACAGTATAAATGACACCCTCACCTCACCCACAGCGGGTGCCAGTAGGGGTGCAAGGCGGGGCCTGGAGTGGGGGTAGGAAGCCCCATGTGGCTCACAAGGAAGACTTCTGCCCTCTTGGTGCTGTTTTGGGAGCTCTGAGCCAAAGGTTCCCAAATTCCCAAAGGACCTGGAATAGGGGAGGCAGGAGGAGTGGAAAAGTGCTGGCTCCCTGGTCAGAGTGGGGAATAGTGTCCCCAAAGTCCCCTGCCTTCCCAGTAGGGATGACTCAGTTAAAGAACCCAAAGACACCTCCTTGGCCCAGAACTCAGAGACCTGGGGACGGAGCCACATTATGTCCAGGGGGCTGAGGAGCCCACACAGCTGCCATCAGAGTCAGCAGCACATAGCTCCCCACAAAGCCTGCCAAGAAATGCCTTCATGACCCTTGTCCCCTGCTGATGCTGGACACCGGATCTTCTAGCCTGAATGCAATGGAGACGAAATGGAGCCAATAAGTGGACACACAGGCCACTGGGAACGTTTGGATGAGTCTGGAAAGAGTTTGGTTGTCAGGACTTGAAAGAAGGCATGATTTTCCCCCAAGAGCAGAGGTCAGGGATGCTGTACCCCACAATACACAGGATGGTCACCCACGGTGCAGTCTAGGGTGCAAAGTATCCTACACCAGGTAGAAAATTATCCAGCCCAAAATATCAACAATGCCATGCTTGTCAAATGCCACTATGTAAAGATGGCTTTATTAAAATGGTAGCTAGGTTTCTCCAGGTGGAAGGACTGAGAGATCATTTGCTCCAAGGTCCCGGAGCAACAGGCACTGAGAACTTCAGGAAGTGGGGACCCATTTGAGGTCAGGTATGCATCTTTGGTAGGGCAGGATGAAAATCAGAAGATGAGAGCAGGCACAGCTCTCAAGTGGTGGCTCTTTAACACCTGAAGAACAGCGGGACTCCCCACAGGTCTCAGGGACACTCTGGGGGACTGGACACATGTTGGAGTCAGTGGTGCCTTGGCACGTGCTGGTTTGGACAGGCAGCTGGGGAAGTATGGGAAAGGAGTGATGTTGGGGGTGGTGGGGGGTGGGCTCTTGTCAGCTTTTGCTCATGCCCTGCCTTGGAAATACAAGCCACACAGGCATGTCCACCTGCCTGGGGCAGGAGGTATCCCTTCCTCCAGGCTAAGTTGCACCTTTGTTCTTGCTCACCATGACTTCAGGAAACCTAATCGGGGCCCCTGAGTGTCTGCATGAGGGGAAGAGGGTTCAGAGTGGTTGGGCAGCCAGCGCCTCACCTTTGTGATTGTTTACTGTTACCCAGGATCTGAGTTTCCTTTAACTTTTTGCCAGAGCGCCTATGTGCTCTCTTCCTGCACCATTTAGAAATTACAAAATTTCATCTCAGTTTTCCAAGAAAAAAGAGCTCTGATTATAATGATAGCTCTGGGCCCAGCAGGGAAGATTGCTGAGCTCCACAATGTGAGCTCCTAATTTGTCCTTGCTCATAATTTTCCACAAGTGATCTTAAATAGACATTATTTTCTTTAAATAAAGGAAATACATTAATTATTTTGCTCATTGGGTTTCTGGTAGATGGCACTTACATTTTTGATTAAAACTTCCCAGGATAGAGGTAAAGATCATGTGCACAGAAAAAAGAAAAGAAAAAAGCCAGGCAGCATAAATACTTGCACGTTAGCAGTTTTGTTCAAAAGCTGCCAATAAGGAAGGAAATGTGGATGTAGCAGGGTAAAACTTCACTGATAAAAATTGCAGCCACCTGCTTGCCCAATTCCAAAGGAAATAATTCTTTGAAGGATGAATCAATCTCTGAATGAGTGTTGTAAGTATAGGGTTGCTGTCTTTGCTGGTTGGGCTATTACAGAGGTCCCCCACCTCCACCCTGGCCCAGCCCATATCGCCCTGTGGGCCACAAGAGGTCACCTCTAGAGGGCAGCTTTAAGAGAAAAGGGGTTCAACTGGGACCATTCCAAGTAGCAACACATCACCAGATACCTGAAGTCCAGAAGATTCATTGTGCTAATGGATTATTGATTTCAACCAGGGGATGTATTTATCAAGTGTTGACGTTGCTTGTGACTAATTACAGAACAGCACCTGAGGCTGAGGTAGCGGGGGACTGGGGGCAGAGTCCCATTTATAAAGCTGCAGACACACGGATTTGGTTGAGCTCATGAAAAAGGCATCTCCCTGTAAAACCCAGCCAGCACATCAAGTCAGGAATGGGCTGATCAGCCGGGAAACAGATCTCACCTGATTGTTTCGTAATTCTGATATTATTTTGGGACATGCATTCTGTACTTATCTTCTGTCTAGTAATCAAAACACAATTGTACTGAAAACGCACACACACATTCATATATTTTTTTACTTTTATTTATTTGTTAATTTATTTAATTAGGTATATATACAGCAGAATGCATCTTGATTCCTTGTACACAATTGTAGCACAACTTTACATTTCTATGGTTGTACATGATGTAGTGCCACACCATATGTGCAGTCATACACGTACCTAGGGTGATGATGTGCATCTCATTCCATCATCTTTCCTGCCCCATTGAGCCCTCCTTCCCCTCCCTCCCCTTTATGCTGTCAAAGTTCCTCTATTTTTTCCCATGCCTCCCTGCTTCCCATTATGGATCAGCATCCACTTATCAGAGAGAACATTCAACATTTGGGTTTTTGGCATTGACTTACTTTGCTTAGCATGATATTCTCCAGCTCCATCCATTTACCTGCAAATGCCATTATTTTATTGTCTTTTAATGCTGAGTAATATTCCATTGTGTATATATACCACAGTTTCTTTATCCATTCATCCATTGAAGGGCATCTAGGTTGCTTCCACAGTTTAACTATTGTGAATTAAGCTGCTATTGAACATTGATGTGGCTGTCTTACTGTAGTATGCTGATTTTAAGTTCTTTATGCAGCAAAATGAATATAAACCCCTCTCTCTCAACATGCACAAAACTCAACTCAAAGTGGATCAAGGACCTAGATATTAGTCCAGAGACCTTGCATCTAATAGAGAAAAAAGTAGGCCCAAATCTTCATCCCGACTTCCTTAACAAGATTCCTAAAGTGCAAGAAATAAAATCAAGAATTAATAAATGGGATAGACTCAAACTAAAAAGCTTCTTCTCAGCAAGAAATAATCAAGGAGGTGAACAGACAGCCTACATTTTGGGAACAAATTTTTGCCACACACATGTCAGATAGAGCACTAATCTCCAGGATATATAAAGGACTCAAAAAACTTAACACCAAAAAACAAACAACATGGATATGGGAAAAAACCCACCAATATGTGTTCATCTTTATCCCTGGATTGTAGTACTTTAATGATTTTCAACATCTTTTTTCTAAACTGTGTTTTCTACTTTGTTTTTTTAATAAATGGGTAGTCCTATGCTAAAATATTTTAAAACAAATGAAAATGTCTATTAAAAGAATGGGGACTTCACTGGGCATTGTGGTACCCTCTTGTAATCCCATGGCTTCAGAGGCTGAGGCAGGAGGTGCCCAAGATCAAAGCCAGCCTTAGTAAATTAGTAAGACCCTAAGCAACTTAGCGAGACCCTGTCTCAAAATTAAAATAAATAAAATAAAAAGGGCTGGGGATGTGGCTCAGTGGTTAGGCAGCCCTGGATTCAATTCCTGGTACCAAAAATAAAAAAGAAAGAAAGAAAGAAAAGAAAGCAAAGAACAGGGCCTCTAATTTGTGAAGAAGCTGCAGGTCTACCTCCAAGCCCTTCTGCGGCTTTTGGAGTATCTAACCTGATGTGTACTGGGGCCGTGGCTGATGGAAGGGGACACACCTCATGGCTGGGACCAGTCCACATCCTTCTCCATCCATCCGCACTTGGGTGGTGCCTCATGTGACATCACAGTCCTTCATTTCTTTAAAAGTTTCCACTGTGTGAGTCATTGCCGAGGCTTCACATCTGCAGGAGAAACATCTGAATGTGTCTGTTGATTATTTCCTGGGGTGTCTCATCAGAGGTTCAGCTATTAATGTCACCAAAATGAGCTCATCACGCTTGATTCCACATCATGTCTGAGTCACCCGTGACAGATGGATATAGTTTTTGCAGAATTAGTACCACGGCAATGCGTGAATTTTGCATATTGTTTTGAGGATATGTTTGCCTTAGTTGTCAAAGTTATAATGGTGGCTGTCCATGTAGGTCACAGTGAATGACCCCAATCTCTTGAAATAGTGACCACCATCTATGACTTTCTATTAAATAATGAGAACTAATCAACAGAACTGGTCATGAAACAAGGTTTGCTTGTTTGTTTTCTTGTAAGAGAACAAGAAAACACTTTGGGGGCCCTTTTGGCCCCAAAGTGCCTTCCAGGTACTTGATTTTATCAGGGAATCTTGATATTAATCTATCTTCCCACATCTCCAAATTAAACTTCATTAAAACACAAAACAAAACCAAGAACACCTCCCACCGCCTCATACCCCCAAGTCCCCCTATTGCTGCTGATGGATTGATGTGACATTAATGGTAGTCATGTTTGTTAGAGCTATGTGTTTTTTTTTTTTTCTTTTTAAGGTTTATATGACCAGGAATGTAACCTTCATGCACACTCAAGTGTTGAGACAGTAGCTAATTTTCATCTGTGTTGTTTTTCTGCTTGAGGGCAAAGGATAATTAAAGGTGGCTTTTACTATTAACTGGGGTCCCTGCAGGTCACCACTCCTTTCTTCATTATGTCCCTATCCAGCAGGAAACTAAACTGTGCTTAAAAGTGTTCAAAGTCCTTGTGGTCCTGTGGCAGACACCCAGCCACCACCCCACCCTTCTCACAGCTCACAAACCAGTGCTGTGGGACTAGCCATGTTCTCACCCTGGGAACCAAGCAGAACCAGTCTGATCTGACTCCTACCACACAGTTCCCACCCAATGATTGGCCCTGAGACCCACGTGTGACTAATTTCTGGACAATGGAACATAAATACAATCTACTGAGTTTTGAGGAAAACATTTCCTAATTAAAAAAAAAAATCCACAGATAATCTTGTGCTGGGAGCCATTAGCCAAGTAGGTATGACAATTTCCTTGCCAGCGTACCCCATGTTGCAGTGACATTGAATGTACGTGACCTTGCTCAAGGACCAAGGCAGATTAGGGTGTTCCCGGTTTTAAGATAATCCTGTTTAGGTCGTTCCCAGTTTAGGTTCTAGGTTTAAGGTTTAAGATTATTCCTGCTGGGAATAGGGCGTATCCTGCTGCCTGAGTTCCCCTTGAGTTCTCACGGGATTCAGACAGTATATTTTGGAGATAGAAGCCCAGTGGAGGTGAATTTGGGAGAGAAGGGGGATTTGGGCAGAGAACGTGGATTTCCCCAGAACATGATTGTAGACGGCTGGTGTGAGTTCGGGAATAAAGAGTTGCTGTTTGAATCTACAAGCTGTGTGGTGGCTCGTGATTGTGTGCCCAGCCAGACTGCGGCATTTGTGCCCAGCCAGACTGCGGCATTTGGCGGCTCGTACGGGGAACTTCTGAAGCTTAGAGGTAAGTGAAATTTCTCACCCTTGAGGAAGAGAGAAAGAATGGGTGAACATTTCAAAAAACAATGTGTTATTGTTTTGATTTATTTTGTTTTTATTTCAAGTTGCCTGTTCCTAGAACTTTCTCAGGCAAACTGGGGAAAATGTTTGACTCAATGTTTGAAGTTGTTTGCCTCCGAGCAAGAGAAATTGTTAGAGGAAGGAGGCACCCCAGTGAGACCAAGAACAATTAGGGCATATGTTGATACAATACAAAAATGTAGCCCATGGCTTTTTAAAGATGCGTTATTAAGTATATCAATGGGACCATCATGGTATCCTGTAGAAAGATTTTTCTTCAACAAGAAAGAGATGGCTAGTTCTGTTTACTACATTTGTCTAAGATCTTGGTTTTTACAGACATCTGATTAATTTACAAAGCTAAAGTGTTAAAATATCAACCACTAAATATGAAATCAACCACTCTTTACTTATTAAGTTACATAAGGTAATATATTTAAGCATGTGTGTTTTCATAAATTGGTAAATGGAAAAATGTTTAATATTGCTTTGGTCTGTGTCTTTGCTAAAACAAGGTTACTAAGTGTTAAGATTCTATCATGTGTAATTTATATACAAAGAGTAGAAAAATTTTCAGTTGGGTTTCAATTATAGTATTATAGTATCATAAAAAACATGAAAGTCTTTCATCTTATTAAAGTGGAGTAATTTGTCTAAATCAGAAATTTTATAAGAGTTGTTTCAAAATGTGAATTTATAAAAAGGGTTAATGGTTAAAAAGAGAAAAAGATTCAAGATGTGGAAATATATTTTAATATAAAAGGTTAAAGGAGAAAGAAATGTTTCTAGATGAGATAATCTCTGTGTGGTAAAGTAAAAAGTTGTAAATGCCATTTAAAAAGATTTTGAGGAAACTAGACTTTAAAAGCTTGAGAAAGGAAGAAAGAAGAAAAAGATATTTGTACATGGCAGATTGAGACAAAGCTTCTCAATGGAGTTAAAAAAAAAGGCCTTTGGTTGAAGGGCAGCCATGTAAACTAACATTAAAGCGATTTAAACAGAATCTAAGCCTCGTTTAAAAGAGTGAAGTTGTAGGTGGTGAAAAAGTACATTTAAAAGTACAGTATAGATGATAATTAAAAGGCTTTAAAAGGTTAAATTGAAGGTGGTTGAGATACCTTCATGGCGGAAAAAAGATTGCTTTATTGCATCATTCGAAGCCTAGTTAATCTTAAAGGCATTACTTTAAAAAAATGGGAAGATAATAGGATAAAAGATATTTAGATAAAGAAGATTAAAAATTTGAAGTGAAAAACTTTAAAGACAGAAGTATAGAAAGTTAAAAAGAAAAAAGATAAACAAGATGTAGAAAGATAAAAAAAATGTAGAAAGACAAGAATTTTAAACCCACAAAATAGGAAACAAGAAAACTAGGAGAGAAAATAAGCAACTAAGGGTAAATATAAAAACCTTAAAAAAAATTAGAAGATAGAAATAAGAAAATGGTTGAAAATGTCAAGTAAGGTATTACACAGATAGAAAATGCAAAAAGCTAAGACAACTATTAGATACAGACATATACTTATTAAAGCAAAAAGAGGGAATTGGAAGGGGGTATATATCCCCCAAAGATAAACTTAAAATAACGCTTTTTACTCTAAACTTTTAAAATTTGGATTCATCAGGACTTAGTGCTGCGGAAAGGCATATGTATCCAAAAAATGTACATAAGCCTAAAGTACTTTGGAAAGATATTCTAACAGGACAATGGAAAGGTCCTGACCCAGTGATTGTCTGGAGTAGGGGTCTGTTTGTGTTTTTCCACAGGGAGAACAGCAGCCCATTTGGATTCCAGAGAGATTAACTAAAACAGTTTCTACAGATCGAAAAGAAGATGATTTGACTCAAATCCATAACAGCTGATATCCAGAACTCCAGCTTGGCCATTCTTACATCTGCGACAGTGATTAACTAGTGATGCAATTTTTATTTCCTTGCCAGCGCACCCCATGTTAATTGTGGTAGTGCTGACATATCTTTGCTGGTGGTGTCACCAGTGATGCAATTTTTCCCAAGGAGCCGTCAATTGGCTTGGTGTCGTGGCATTTCTGATTCCTCCTCCCTTCTGCTAGTGATGGTCTAAAATTTGGGGGCCAATGGCTTATGCTGGACCGGTAGTCAGTGACGGGTATGATCCAATTGCAGTGGTATCAACCTAAGACAGGAGGCTGACGCCTAAAGGTCAGTTTTCCGATGACGGGTAAGAACCATATGTTGAATTGGACAACCTACCAGGCACGATCCATAAGCCACATTAACCTCACTCCCCCACTGGCACCGAGGCCAAATTTGGGGGCCAACAGAGGTGAGGCAAAGAACCTCACCCCCCCACTGGTGCATAGACCTATCCACAAGTATGGCTGTATGCTGGACCGGTAGTCAGTGACGGGTATGATTCAATTGCAGTGGTATCAACCTAAGACAGGAGGCTGACGCCTAAAGGTCAGTTTTTCCCATGACGGGTAAGAACCATATGTTGAATTGGACAACCTACCAGGCACGGTCCTTAAGCCACATTGCTTGTTGTTTAATTAATCAGAAGGGGGGAGATGCTGGGAGCCATTAGCCAAGTAGGTATGACAATTTCCTTGCCAGCGTACCCCATGTTGCAGTGACATTGAATGTACGTGACCTTGCTCAAGGACCAAGGCAGATTAGGGTGTTCCCGGTTTTAAGATAATCCTGTTTAGGGCGTTCCCAGTTTAGGTTCCAGGTTTAAGGTTTAAGATTATTCCTGCTGGGAATAGGGCGTATCCTGCTGCCTGAGTTCCCCTTGAGTTCTCACGGGATTCAGACAGTATATTTTGGAGATAGAAGCCCAGTGGAGGTGAATTTGGGAGAGAAGGGGGATTTGGGCAGAGAACGTGGATTTCCCCAGAACATGATTGTAGACGGCTGGTGTGAGTTCGGGAATAAAGAGTTGCTGTTTGAATCTACAAGCTGTGTGGTGGCTCGTGATTGTGTGCCCAGCCAGACTGCGGCATTTGTGCCCAGCCAGACTGCGGCAATCTTGTTCACTTATCTTACATTCTGTCCCTGACTGGTAGGCTCTCTGTGACAATGTGATGCCTGAGTGGAGACAGTTGTTTTGGGATTATGAAACATCAAAATCTAAGGAGGAAAATAACAAATTGAATGTGTGAGAGAGAACAAGTGGAAGGAAACTGATTTTCAGATAATTTCATTTAGTTTTGAGGAAATCAACCTTGAGATAGCTATTGCTGGACATTCATTTAACTCAGGAGCAAATGTCTTCATATTTTAAATCACTCTGACTTTGGTTTTTCAATGCTTACAGCTAAACACAACATGGAAGGATAAAATTTCTTTATGGCATTACTCTTTTATCTGGACCCAAGGCAAAAGGTCAGGTACTCCAGGCAGGATCTCCTGACACCAACCCCACACGGCTCCCACCTTCTCCATCCAAACACAGCAGCATCTGTATAAATGGAGGGTGCCAGTAACACAGTTTGAAAACCACTGATCTGTGTGAAAATATGACAGGAACATTGTGGTTTACCACTGTTCATAATGACAATTATCCCAGGTGGCCTACCTGAAGCTTCATGTCGGAAAAATATGTATCCTATGACACTATTTTTATTTCAATGACATTATCATGCAGACATAAAAATATCAGCCAGAAGATCTAGCTGTGTCTGCTTCTAGCAATTTTATAAGGATCATCTTATGGGAAGGTGTAGCATTTTTAAAAAAAATCTTGTATCATCGATACTTAGTTAATTTAGTGCACAGAGAATTGAATTATATAAAAATAGAAGTCATTTAGGAAAAATGAGACATCTCCCCATTATCTCATTTTATCTTATTCAAACTTTATATTAGAGGTTGTTAAGTTGCCACTTAATGTTAATTCACAGGATGATTTATTGTTGGTGGCAACGTTTCCAACAGATTTGAACGTGAAAACCGTGTTATGGTAATGCTTCCCCGGCTACCCGCTGGTGCTTTTGAAATTCAGCATGTGCTTGTGTGAGCTAAGATTGATCTTGTGAGGGATAAATATTTAAAATACAGTAAATGTCTAGAAACACAACTGTAAGTCAAAATGATGAGACTCAGTGGAGAAGTCGATGGGCAACCCTCAAAAGGAGGCATTCCCAGGGTGGCTCCCAGCATCCTAGGAGACCTCCTGAGCTGTCTCGTTCACTAAGTCCTAAGGCACCACAGAAACGGGCTTTACCCTTCTCTTGCACAAGTATGCACGTGTGCAAATGGCTGTGTATCTGCATGCATAGCTGTGTGTGTATAATTAGAAAATAACTATGCGCATACATTGCACAAGACATATCTGTCATCACAGTGGTCAGAGTGGGCACTGTTGAGCCGCTCCCGACCTCAGGAGGGAGCCAACATTCCTTTGCTCTTGTGATGTTAGCTTTAAGAATTTCTTTTTCCCATTGGTTGTTTATTTTTAAATTGACACACAGAAATTGTACACATCGATGGGGTATACTGTGATGTTTTGATACAAAGTATCCATTGTGCAGTGATCCCATCAATGTCATTGGCATATCTGTCAACTGAGACAAGTATTGCTTTGTGGGGACACATTAGAAATCCTCCCTTCTGCCAACTCCACAATCCGGTTGTGAAGTGTGCTCACATCAGGCAGGGAACCCCAGAAATTACCCCTCCTTCCTGTCACTGTGCCTTCCGCCAGCCCCGCCCTCCCTCCTCAGCCTCTGGTAACCACTGTCCATTTTTATGAGATTTAGTTTTTTAAGATTCCACATCATTAGTGAGATCATGCAGGCTTTGTTTTTCTGAGTCTGGCTTATTTCACATAATGTAATGTCCTCTGGATTTGTTCTGTTGTCACAAGGACAGGACCCTGTCCCTTTCTCTGGCTGTGCCCTGCTGTGCATGTGCAGCACATTCTCCTGACCCAAGGCTCAGCTGATGGACATCCAGGTGGATCCCACGCTCAGGTGCAGTGAGCTCAGCCTCTGTAGCCCGCAGCCTGCAGAGGTGATTTCTTGCCCTCGGGCGCGTGTCCAGTGCTGGAACAGCCGGGTGATATGGGGGCTCCCTCTTCAACTTTTTGTGGATGCTCTGTACTGTTACTCAGGTTACTAACTTGCATCCCCACAGGGGTCAATGAGTGCCTTGTCCTGGCACCCTCCTCAGCATTTGCCAGCTGCTGTCCTTCCCCCTGGGCCCCAGTGACTTCGGGATGGTGGGGATGTGCGTTTCCATGACGATCAGTGATGTGGAGGCTGTTGGCAACACACCTTCCCCGTGGGCCATGGTTTCCATATGTTGCTTTTCATCTCCATTCAGCCGGAAACCCTTCCCAGCTTGGGCTTCGAGGTCTTCCTTGGGATTGTATCATTTACCTTCCAAACATCTGGCAAGTGCTGCAGGTCTCTGAGTTATGGGTTTCTACCTGGGTTCCGTTGTGGTCAGGGAATATCATTCAGGTTATTCTTGGCTATTCCTTGGCTTCCTTCTCAGGACCCAGATGTGGCCCATGGTGCCAGTTGCTCCAAAGGCCTGAGAACATTCCGTAACCCGCTACAGCTGGGTGGGCTGCTTAGACTCTATTGTTCAAGCTTTTGATTCTCTTGCATCTTTTCCTTCTGTTGGTGTCAATCATCCAGAGAGAGTCCTAAATCTCTCTCCATCCTGACCCCAATGCGTAGGTAGGGCTAGGTTACACCAAAGGACCACTGAGTCTGAGTTTCTTCTTATGCAGCAGGAATGACCCCAGGAGGACTTCCCGTGATGGACCTCAGACAGCTTAGGTCGAAACCTCCAAATTCCCTGTCCTAATTCTCCAGGGGTCTGTGTCTTCTGTCTTCATTTTCTTCCTAACTGACCATAATATAGAACTAAAATAAAATATTACATTATTTATCATTATGTTATCGAAGAGTTTTAGGTTAGGGTTCTTAATTATGAAAACTAATGAGGAGAACATTTCATATTTCTCCAAGCATATAAAATTATTTAATTTGATTTTTACTTATGAGATCTATAATTATTCCCTTCATGGATAATTATCCACATTAGGGGGCAAAAATGGTCCCCACCTCATCACTAAGTTGAAAAAAATCTCATCTATTAATAATCATTTATATTAATAATAATTGCCAAATTAAATATGCCATCTCTTAACAGATTACACCAGACTTCAGTGAGTTATTGCTTCCCTGAACCAGGAGCAGAGTAGGGACTCATCAGATGAAACCAATGTAATCTAATTTTATTCTGATTCTGAAGACCCTTTCCTTACTCTGACTAGACACTCAGACTAGTTAATATTTCAGATTGCAAAACACAAGCTTACTCCACTACTTCTGCCCTTAAAGGAGATGGCCTTGAGTTCCAACATGTCAGCTCATCCTCAAGGGTGTGACACCCCAAGGGATATCAGCCATGGAGCCAGGATGTCCTAGAAGCCAGGTTCTGCATGCAGAACATGTCTTTCTCTGAGTCATCCACAAAGGGGCCTCCCCACAACACCCAAGTGACAACATCAACATAATCAATCCCGTCCCTTGTTTGTTTGACTGTTTGTTTGTACTAGGGATAGGACCCAGGGCAATTTGCCCTTGAGCTACATTGCAGTTCTTTATTTATTTGTTTGTTTGTTTGTTTATTTATTTATTTATTAATTATTGAGACAGGGTCTTCCTGAGTTGCTGAGGCTGGCCTTGAACTTGCAGTCCTCCTGCCTCAGCCTCCTGAGTTGCTGTGGCCACAGGCACAGCCTGTCTGTTCCAGATGCCTGTTCTTCCTTGAAAAAGATCCACATGAAATCCTCAGATTAAAAATCAAATTCTCTTAATCAAATATCAGCATCTCTGTACATATATAGAGACAGAAAAAAAATGTCATATTTACAAAACTTTCAGGCATTTCAACTTTGTTTTCAAGATGGGTGGCAGGGGTCTGCAGGTGCCATATGAGAGAATGAGACTTGTGGTCACCTGGCGAATGTGAGTTCTTGACAAAGACATTAAACATGGATTGAGCCACAAAGCTCTCCATGGCCCAGATCCGTCCAGGTGATAGCCCTGCCCTGAATCCTAACGGGGAAGTCAGCATTAAGGCAAAGGATATTTTTTCTTTGACTTAATTTCTAAGAATATTGAGCCGCCATGACAGGAGCCAGGCACTTCTCTCAAAGGACTGGTTTACACTTGAAGACGCCAAGCTGTGGTCAGTGCAAGGCAGCCACACACAGTGGACTCTCTGATTCAGTAAAGTGAGATGTTTTACTTCCCTTGAGGAGTTGGCAGTAAGCTTGTTCTGTGTCCATTTAAAGCTGAAATTGCACCAGGGAGCATGTCAGTATCATGGATGGAGAGGGTGCTCAGTGACCGTATGCAGAGAGCAAGGTTTCTCCAGAGAGATGCTGGTATCCACGCAGCCCGTCTCACCCTGAGGAAGGCTCAGGTCACCATCGAGCCTCTCTCTCTCCCTCTTCTGGCTTCAGGGCACATTCATGGCCTCCTGAGCCTTATAAGCCTCAGCATACCAGTTATCATCCACCTTGACTCCGAGGCAAGTTTTCCCAGCCTCCGTGTGCTGGTTAATAGTGCAAGTTCTCATTCAGACAAACCCAGGTTTAAATCCAAGCCCTATCACACACCCCCTGTTATCTCTTGAGACCCACTTCCAGTGAGCCACTTCCCTCAGCTGGAGAACCACAGCCCCACCTTCCCAGAGGAGCATGGAGGGACCATATCAAACGGGAACAGGCCTTCCTGGGGTTGACCTCAGCACTGCTGACCCTTACCGCCCTTTCCAATTATTCTTCTCCAACTTATTCTCCAATGAAGCTCACCCAACTTCTTTGCCACGGCTGTTCCATAATTCTCACTTTAATACCCTGAGAGATGATGATGGCACTTGACAGATAAGCCACTGTTCTTCTTCAGTGAGTGTACATTTAAAGTTTTGTCACTCTCTGCAGGGGGAGAAAAGGATGGTCGTGCAGGCTTAGCCGCATCGAGGTCAGCACAGGCTTGCAAAACCCGGGCTCCCGTCTGCCTCCGGCTGCATGCCCTGAGTGCTGCTGGGAAAGCTCTGCTCATCCATTCATCAAAATGGGCACCCATCCTGGGACAGACCCCACGAGGTTCACAGCAGAAACCGTCTGTGCAGAACAGGCATGGGGCGTGCGGAGACTAGAAATCTGTTCATTGTTGGTCTGAAATCCATATCCGTCTGGCTGTGCTGGGTTTGTGTGCTGATCCGCCAGTCCCAGCCCTCAGTGAGGGTGAAGCCAAGGGGTCACACAGTCACATGGAGGGACAGACATGACACATTACAGTAGTTCATGGATGAGAGGCTCGGGCTCCGCAAGGAACTGTAGCTGCTCAGCTAATCAAGGGTTTGGGGCAGAGAAGTCAGCAGTTAACCTACAACTGAGGTGACAAGAAGCAGGCAAAGGAAGCACATGTGAGTCTTTAGAAAGAGCAGACAGACAGCATTTCAATTGTAGTCAGTGTCCCACCCTTCCTATAGCTTCTAGAACATTCCACGTGAATGTTCCTCCCTGTGCTGAGCTTGCAACCTCTTATGTTTATTTCTGGGCCTGCAGGCCCTTCCTCCTCCCTACATTGTGAAGTGAAAATGTCTACAGTCTGACATGGGGCGAGCAGGAAGTCTGAGGGCAAGGCTTCCCCTGCCCTGGGAACAGCCCTTCAGCCATGACTCTTAAAAGTGGAGTGAGGATTGGCTGGTGGAGGAAGGGGCTGCACTGGGGAAGAGGAGACCCAGATCTGATTCCAGAGTGCAGTCCCTGAAGGAAGCGCAGGAGGGGCCCAGGCAGCAGGGGTCTGGGTGGTCCCTGAATGGGGTTCCATCCGGTGTTGCAGACTGAAACTCAGCCCTGGGAGGAGAGAAAAGGTGCTTGGGAGAACAGACTGAGGGCAATCGAGAGAGGACTGTCAAGGAGGGCCGGGCCACAGGTGCAAAGAGGATCAGGCGAGGCTGCATAAATCAAAATGGACGTTTGTTACAAGAACCATGCAAGAAATCACAGACCTTCATAGAAATACTGTCCCAATGCAGATGCATGTTGGTCATATAAAGCAGGTGATTTACACTATTTCAGATTCTGGAAAGATATCTGCTATGTGAATACACAGATGAGGCAGAATCAGGGCGAATCAGACTCTGCTTTCTGCGGTGGCCAAGGGTTAAACCTTTTGGCTCAAGATTCCTGTTTATTACCTATCTCCTCAGCAGAATTGGCAATAGGTGACAGCCATGGTTTCAATAATGCAGTTGGTACAAAACTGGATTTTCACAATGTACCAGAAAGTTAAGTGAATAACATTTATGAATAGTGGTTACCAATGCAAAGTGCAGACATTATAAACCTGGAATATACTTGTATGTGTTTGTAGGTTCTTCTATATAGAATTGTACAACCATATTAACTCCACACTCCTATACAGAAGACAACTTAAGCTCAATACCCAACCAGAGTTCACTGTAAGTGATTTCAGAGTTTCACTATTTTAAATTGAAGTTTCGGCTCTGTGTAAGGGTGTGTGGTGCTGAGGATGGAACCCAGGGCCTCACACATACCAGGCAACACTCTACCACTGAGCCGCATCCCCATCCCTTTCTATTTTATCTCAAGACAGGGCCTTGCAAAGTTGCTGAGGCTGCCCTTGAATCTGCCATCCTCTACCTCAATCTGCTAAATTGCTGGGATTACAGGTGTGTGCTGTTGCCCTGAGAAAAATTTCAGCTTTTTAAATACCTCCATCAGGCCAGGTATGGTGGCACACACCTGTAATCCTAGTGGTTTGGCATATTGAGGCAAGAGGATCTCAAGTTTAAGGCCAGCTCAATTTAGTGAGGCTCTGAACAACTTAGAAAGACTCCTGTCTCAAAAAAAATTAAAAAAAAGGCCTGGGGATGTAGCTCAGTGGTTAAGTGACCCTGGGTTCAATCCCTGGTACCAAAATAAATAAATAAACAAACAAACCTTCATCAGCTGAACTGCGACTCTGTGGGTAGCAAGTCGTGGGGGCAGTGGAAGTTTCTTGACCTCCAGGGGTCACTCACAGGGATTACTCCAGGTTGACCTTACTTGTGCTCGGCTCTCTCCCTACACCCACTCTCCAACCTAGCAAGGGTGAGCAAGTAGGGAAGTTTTGAAAAGCAACAGTGGGGTTGAGTGGGGTGTCATATACCTGTAATCCTAGCAGCTCAGGAGGCTGAGGTGGGAGGGTCATGAGTTCAAAGCCAGTCTCAGCAACTTATTGAGGCCCCAAGCAATGTAGTGAGATCCGGTTTATAAATGAAATATTAAAAAGGGCTGGAGTTGTGGCTTAGTGGTAAAGTACCCCTGGGTTCAATCCCTGGTACCGAAAAAAAAAAAAGGCATAGATGGTATTGCATGTGAAGAGGCACATCAGGTGCTTCCACCTGTGAAGGTCAAAGAGTAACAGGGAGGTGACTATTATAACCAAGAGCTGAACGTGGCTGTTTGCACGGAAGTTGATCAGGAAACATAAAACCATTAGAATATTTCTCATTACTACATTATGACTCTCCCTAAAATTTCCAAGAGAATCTCTCTGACTTTTCCTAGAAGTTCCCAATAAAATAGAAAACTGCTTCTGCTTTTTCTCAATCTTCCAATAATCCCTGCATTTATTATTTTTCAAATCAGTTTCTCCATTACCTATAGTTCATCTTGAGAATGGGAGAGAGGGGTTGAGGGTACAATTCCCTGCGTGGGTATGTTTTGAGGTGGGTGGGAAGGAATCGAGAGCGGTACAAAGTATTGCAACTAATTTCTTTGAAGATGTTATTTTGACTCCTGGTAAAGTTCTGCTTTGGTTAATATTAACGAGAGGGTTCTCTCCCAGAGCATAAATGAAGGGGAGCTCCAGGGCATCATGCTGTGATCTCTCCTGTCTGCAGGAGTGAGGACTACGTCTAACAGTCTACAGCACCTGCATTTGATGGGAGGCGAACCTGCCACCAGAGTTTCTCCACAAGACTGGATATTGCACAGAACATAATAGAAAGTAGGAATCCTGCCTTGCAGGCTCCTAGCTCAAATCAAACAGCAAAGATGATCTCTTGGTTTCCCATGTGGAGGAACCCCGTGTGTGGCTATGTCTTTCTATCTGAGAGTGAAGGGAAAATCTATTTCATTTGATGTTGAATTTGGTTTCTTCTGTGAGCCCTGGGCAAAATTGGAAGCATGCAGGATGTCTTTCACAAAGCAACAGCTGGGCTGTGCTCTGTAGCAGCTGTTAATATAAATGTTTGCCATTAATTGGTTTCAGAGGTGCTCCAGAAACTGCATGCCAAGCTGGATAATGGGATAATGGTGCAATGCAAAGAGATAATATTATGATTATTTATTCTCATGTACCATTGATGGTTATAAGAAATAGAAGACTTGGGCTATATCTTAATGCATTTGGTGTTGCTGTAACAAAATTCCTGAGGCTGGGTGTTTTGTATAGAAGAAAAGTTTATTAGCTTGCCATTTTGAAGGTCAAAGGGCATGGTGTTGACCTCCATGGGGCTCTGCTGAGGACTACAACACAATATGGTGGAAACAGGTACAGGAAGGGGAATACACACAGCGAGATGGGAAACATGATATTTAGGGAGCAGTTTCACCTCCTTCAAACAACTGTTCTCAGGGGAACTAACCAGGTTCCTCCAGAACTACTGAAAGTCCCTTCCCAGGGTGGTGCCTCCAGTGACCTAATCACTCTCCACTGGGCCCCACCTCTTGAGGACATCTCTCAGCATTGCCTGAGGGCTCAGCTTCCTTAGGGAAACCTTCTGGGGACACAGAAAACCACATCCAAACAATCCCAGGCTCCAATTTGGAGGTCTAGGAATTGGTGAGTCCTGGCTTGAAGTTTAGAATAACAATGTATCATTGTGGCCTGAAGTCTCAGATGCTCCAGTTCCAGTTTAACAAGGTCATTCATCCATTTGTCAGGTTCATTTTCTGCCAGGCAACTTAGAGACAATCCATCTCAAAAATTTTTTGAAAAGAAGAGTATCTGGTGTCCCCTGTTGATCCCCTGGTCCATGTCTAGTTCAGTTGGGGGAACCTCTCTGTGCTAGTTCCACTGTACAAACAAAGGGGACTGAGACAGTCCCCACAGCCCTGGCCATCACAGTCCAGTGGGGGCATGGAAGACTTGGGGTCACTGTCCACCTGCATGAGTGTACAAAGAGGGAGGGCACAGTGAATGACTGTGGTGCCACCGACTGAGCGCAGGCAGTTATCTTCAATGGACAGAAGCAGGAGCCGGAAATAATGGCGTGTGTGAAGGTGACAGGGCACAGGAGTGCTGCGCGTCCATGTGACAGGACCCAGACCAGCACAAAGATGAGCATACAGAAGCGAATGCAGAAGGACAGAAGCAGGGGGAGCATTCTTTGTTGTGGAGAAATGCGGGAGGGGACTACGTTCTCTAAACTGTTGGTGGTGGGATTTTCATCTATGTCTCTATTTTATTCTGAAATCTCAGGTAAACACTTCCTAAGTAAAACAAGAGGATACCTGCAGCTCCAAATTATTCATGTACCAGTTGAGAAAATGAAAAAAAAGAAAAAGAAAAATGAGCAACTTCCTCTGAATCCTGCAGTGGAGCCTGGAGGACATCTCATTGACTGACACACTTGCCCTTTCAATGTGCCCTAGTAGGCATGGTGCACGGATTGGTCAGGCCTGGTCAGGTGACTTCCTGCCTCCTCCATTAAAGTCAGTCCCAAATGAACCCAAGGAGTGAGTTTCAGGGGATGGAGAGAGGAGAAAATGAATCCTCAGGAGAAACCATGTGCCAATATCAGAAGGGGGGTTGACCATGGGAAGAGAAAATAGAAACCAAAAACAAATCAGGATGTTTACCCCAAGCAGGGAGTCCTGGAGAGGTTCTGATGCTGTCTTGTGTTTATATGCAGTGGAGATTTACCATGTGGAAGGCACTGAGCCTGGTTGAAATTTGCAGATATGCAAAGCCCTGGGGGGAAGCAGCAGAACAAACAGGGGCAGATGAATAGCTTTGTTTGTGGTACATGAGTGCAAGTGTGTGTGTGTGGTCTTTTTCATTTTGCTTTGCTTTGTTTTCTCTGCAATGAAAATAAAATGCTGAAAATTTTACTTTAAAATGCTGAAAGAGTGATGCCCCTTGGAGGAGAACACCAGCTGGGCTTGGAAAACGGGGTTTTGTTGCTGCCTCAGTATTCACAGCTGTGGGTACAGGAGAGGTCCAGAGAGGTGCAGGGGTGTTATTCAAATTACAGTTCAATGACTTAGAAAAAATACTTACGTGTCCTCCATACATTTGTAAATACCAAGGTGCCCAGTGTGGGTGGCATGCCAATTTCCTTGTCAAGATTTTTCTCCGGCTGGGGATGTGGCTCAAGTGGTAGCGCACTCGCCTGGCATGCGTGAGGCCCAGGTTCGATCCTCAGCACCACATACAAACAAAGATGTGTCCGCCAAGAACTAAAAAATAAATATTAAAAGAATTCTCTGTCTCTCTCTTTATTTTTTTTTATTTTCTTTTTTTTTAATTTTTAATTTTTTATTGTGGGTTGTTCAAAACATTACAAATTTCTTGACATATCATATTCCACACTTTGATTCAAGTGGGTTATGAACTCCCACCTTCACCCCATACACAGATTGCAGAATCACATCAGTTACACATCCATTGATTTACATATTGCCATACTGGTGTATGTTGTGCTCCGCTGCCTTTCCCATCCTCCCCCCTCCCCCCTCCCCACCGCTCCCCTCCCCTCCCCTCCTCTCTCTCTACCCCCTCCACTGTATAACCCTGAGGCTCTCCTTCCATTACCATGCAATTTCCCTTCTCTCTCCCTTTCCCTCCCACCTCTCATCCCTGTTAAATGTCAATCTTCTTCTCCTGCTCTTTGTCCCTACTCTGATCTTAGTTACTCTCCTTATATCAAAGAAGACATTTGGCATTTGTTTTTTAGGGATTGGCTAGCTTCACTTAGCATAATCTGCTCTAATGCCATCCATTTCCCTGTAAATTCTATGATTTTGTCATTTTTTAATGCAGAGTAATACTCCATTGTGTATAAATGCCACATTTTTTTTATCCATTCATCTATTGAAGGGCATCTAGGTTGGTTCCACAGTCTTGCTATTGTGAACTGTGCTGCTATGAACACTCTCTCTCTCTTTAAAAAAAAAAAAAGATTTTTCTCAAGATTTGAAATATCTCACCTAGTATTTATTTAATAAACCTGAGAAAAGCAAAATGCAAAATTATCTGAAATCTCTGTTTTTGCTGTTCTTGTCTTTCTCCTTTCTTTAGTGTGTGGGGCTCAGCAAACCAGTGGCTAGGAAGCTGACCAGCTCCTCTTTGATCTTGGGGAACCGACAGCATAATTCCTGTGGCGTGAGAAGCGCTGCTCACCAGCATCAGGCGGGATGGAGCTGGCTGTTAGATTTGCAGCCACCGGACTCAGTACAGGAGACGGACCCTGGGTCCATTTGGTGCCAGCCGCTTAGGAAATAAAAATGACTGCAGGTCTCCCACATTTGTGGCTACAGGGTCCAGCTCAGTAAATATTCGGAGCTCCTTTTAGGGAAACCTCTCTCTATCCCGCCCCCCCTCTCCAAATGCTGGAATGAGTCATTGTCTTTCAGCCTCTGTAATACCACCCTTGTTTTTCCTGCTTGGAGGGTTAGAAACAAGGCAATTTGAGCTGCTAGAGGATGAGTTTTGAACCTGCTGTTTGAATTCAGCCCTTCAGAGTTATATCCCCACACTTCTGTGAAAACGCTTCCATTGATCTCTAATAGCAAAGCCCCAGCGGCCTCCACTCAGAAGCTTCAGAATCAACTAAGAGCTGGGGCTCAGCCACGGATCCCAAGACTCAGCTGGCAGAAACCCTCTTTGTTCTGTTCAGGAGGACTGGTCAGTCTCTTTGCGGCAGGTGGGGGCTGTGGACGCTGGCCTCCCAGGGCTGCCAGGCCATGACCACCTCGTCACCCAGGCCCTGGAGAGACCAGTGGGCCTGACTGGGATTTCACGAGGGAAGACCAGCAACAGGCCCAGCAGCTGTCTGAATCCCTGTTCCCTTCCACAGATTCCTTTCTGGGCAGCAAAGTAATCAAAGTGAAATGGAGGCGAGTGGATAAGCAAACTCAAGAAGCAGCCGTGGGAGACTCGGTGGTTCAATAGTCATGGGCAGGATTCTCAGCAGAAGGAAGGGAAGAAGGATGATGAAATGCTTTTTATTTCCTTGGACGTTCAAGGTACCATCAGTACCCACAGGATTCTTCCATAGTCAAGAATACAGAACGGGACCCTCCCTCACGATTTCTTCAACTTCAAGTCAGGAAAACGCTTCAAGTCAGGAGGAGATGCTTAGGTGGGGGAAAGAGAATGGGACACAGTGACGGTAAAAGCCAGACGACTGGCAGCAGTATTATCTCCTGCATCTAAGACAACACCTAATGACCACAGGATCCCCTCCTAGGTGTCTCCCAAGAGGAATTTGATCTCCAGAAGATTTGATTTCTTCAGAAAAGCCACATCTTGGAACTATCCAAACACCCACAAAGAGGAGGATGAATAGACACATTGCAGTGTGTTTGTACAATAGAATAAAAAAAATGATTACAGCAATAGGATGAATTATTTGCTACAGAGAAATGGCACAGGAATCTCAGCATAATGAAGGAGGATCAGGGGCAGCCAGACTCTAAGGAGTCCTCACTGCATGAGCCCTGGTGCGTGAATCTCAAAAACAGACAAAACTATGATCATGGGTTAATTCTCCTCTCCCCTTCTTGAAAGGATGTGGTAGGGCTGGACATTGACTGGGAATGCTGTGGGGAAATTATTAGATGCTGGAAATGTCCTCTGTTCTGGATAACTATGTATTTTGGAAATGGGTAGATAGGGGTTTACCGCTAAGCAAGTGCCCACCACGCTGTAGTCTGAATATTTGAGCTTATTACTGTGACTTTTGTGCTTTAGTGAACAGAAAGGAGTCCATGCAGCTGGAGGGTATTAGTCTTCCTGCTTGTGTTAATTCTGTACATGGGTTTTCAGGAAGTGTTATTTTTTTGAAGTCTTATAACAGCTTAATGGATCATAAGTTGGTTAATTAAAAAAAAAATTAAAAAGAAAGGAAGAAAATGCATTTCCATTTCCAGAAAGTCTATTTTGTGAGATGTCTCCTTTTTCTCAGAGCCGAGGACACACATGAGAACTGCTTTTCCCAGAGGCCAGCCTTGTAGGGACAAGCCATGGTCAATGGTGGCAGGCACATTCTCTGACATCATGTGACATGGGCACCCAGCAGCAGCCCCAGCTCAGCAAGACTTGAGGCTTGTCAACCCAGGAGCTTGACAATGAAGCTCTCAAAGCGCATCTGCTCTGCGATGGAGGGAACAGGGATTACGAGGAGGCGAACCACAGCAAGATTATTTTCAAATACTCAGGGGAGGGTTTTAAATGTCTGTAGCAAATATAAATTATAGATACGAAGATGTGGCTACCAGAGACTGACTTCAAATAAACATGAATTTGGCTCCACAATGTAGCTATTTCTTGGAGTCCTGTCAGGTAAATAATTAAACTGCCTTCATTGGTTCTCAGCCCAGAGGTGGTATTGCCACCAGGGGTTTGGAAGGCCATGGAGAGGCTTAAGGTGCTCACCCTGACCAAGCCCCACTTATGGCACTTAGTGGCCAAGGGCCAGGGCTTCTGACATCCTGAAGTGAGAGAACGGTGCCAGACCATGAAGAACGGTGTCGTGCAGATGTTTATCACTCCCCTCCCCAAGAAATCCTGGAACAGAACAGGTGAGGGCCTCTGTCCTACTTGGGAATTCCTAAACCATTTCTTTAAAATGGCCCCACTGCATCCATCTTTTCCAACACAGGTGACACCTTGTTACTATGTGAATGTTCCCAGTCACTCTCCTGCCCCCAGCTAAACATCCCCAGGTCTTGCCAGGTCTCCCGCATCCTCCCACATCCTGGAGAGCTCCTGCCTGGACAGATGGCATCTTTGTCCTTTGGTGGTAGACAACTGGGAGGAAAGAGGCTTAGGGTGGGCTGTGACAAGAGACATGTAGGCTGGGGCAGAGGGACTGTTCCAAGAGGTTGGGGTTAGGAGTAGAACTGAGCAGCCATGGAAGGTGTGCAGAAGGAGGATCAAGTTCACCTCCTCTTCCAAAAAGCAAGCCCCTCACATATTTGCCTCGATCTGTGAGTGTCTCCATTGGAAATGACGGGTCCAGATTCCAAGGAGGACTTGATCCATCCCACTCTCCACCTCCTCTGTTATGGTGGATTCCTCAGTGTGCTCATGGAAGGGGACGTGTCTCATCCAGCGAGATGTGTGCAAAGTGGCTTCTTCAATCACAGCCGTCTCGTAAAGCCTGTTTGAGAACAGAGGTGCCATCTTCCACTTGGGGCTCTCCTATATGGATGAGTGAAGCACAGAGTGATTCATGTGCCTTGTCAACAAGAGCAACAGAAGACACAGTCCTCTGGCATCTCACATGATCCTGGGCATATATTTTATGGATGGCATTGGTGATGCTCCCTCCTGTGACTCTTGTCTTGATAGCACTGGTTACCATGGAGACAAGATGTCATGGCTCTGGGCGATGCAGAGGAGATTTAGCAGGAAAGGACAGCATTTTATCAGGTGGCAACTTGTCCTGTCCACGCAGTTAGCTCTCTGAAGGTAGCCTCCAGTTTATGAAAGACACTCGAATAAGCCACACGGGTGAAGCCGCTATACGCATGCTCAAGCATTCCTGTGGCTGGACAATTAAAAGTAAATGACCTGTGCTATTATTCCATATTGATTCTTCTAAAGATTCAATATCGAAGGTGATGTATTTCTGGATCCTAATTCCTCCGAGACTAAATGTTTGAATTGCTTCACACCTGAGCTTTTGATGGCTATAAAAATGTTCAGCCTTAAGTGTTTGAAATGGGCCATAAATTCTTGTTTGTGTTGCTAGGGTGATTTATATTGTCACCCTTTTAATAACCACATCAAATGCAGGCATTAAGTAGTGATAGAGCACCTCTACATAATTTAACATCAATCATTTGTAACAACTTCTGGCTTAGTTTGGAACACTGTATGAGGAAATTAAAAGTATACAGAAATAAATCACCTCGGGCCTGAAACATGTAAATATTTGAGGTGTGTGCTGGTCAGCCCTCCATCACTACAGCCCAGCACTTGACATACTTAGCCTACAAAGAGGAAAGACTCTTTTGGGGTCACAGTTTTGGAGGGTCCCACCCATGCCTGATGGGCCCCGTTGTCTTTGGGCCTCTGGCAAGGCAGCACATAATGGCCAGATGTGAGAAAGGGAAGAACACGGGGCCAGAATATCTTCACTGTACCCTTGAAGGTCATGTTCCTGATGGCCTAAAGGATCCAACTTTTAAAGGTCACACCACTTCCTAATAGCACCAAGCCTTAAACCTAAGGGCCTTCCAGGGACATTTCAGTTCCACACTATAGCAAGCCGTGAGCATGAGGAGGAGCCCAACACTTATAAAGGAAAAGCTGGTTCTAATAATTGTGCAATTCTACACTTATTGTAAGGAATGACTCCTGACCCTCATTTCTCCTTTCAAGAAACCCATGCTGCAGGTCAGCAGGGTTGGCAGCTTCTTGCCAGGCTCCAGGGATGAGCTTACACTCATAAACTCCTGGACAGTGGATCATTGTCTTTGGCAAAACTGCAGACTGAACATATCTCTGACATATTTCTTGTGGGTCAGACTTACATGGGGTCACTCCTTACTTCCTTCCCTAGACCTTTCCTCCTGCTTGAGGAAAGGACATGCCGCCCCTTCACAATCAACCCCAAAGCAAAAGGGAGTTTGTAACTGGTTGAATCCAGGCCCCGAGGGCAAGGAATGATTTCCTGATTCAGGGGAGCACCAATCCCTTTCTAACTCCTGAGAGAATGCATATCTGATTCAAAGAGTCCTTCTCTTTTCTTTCAGGAAAACTCACCTCATTGTTAGCTCCAAGACCGATCTCAAAATCCAGTAAATGCTCAGCTTCCCACAGGTGACAGTTTGGGCCCAAGAGTAAACACATGACCTGAATTGCACCAATCTGAAGAAAAGGTGCTGCAGTTTTGGTTGGGGAAACTAGATACTTTCCTCCTCCTCCTCCTCCTCCTCCTCCTCCTCCTCCTCCTCCTCCTCCTCCTCCTCCTCCTCCTCCTCCTCCTCCTCCTCCTCTTCTTCTTCTTCTTCTTCTTCTTCTTCTTCTTCTTCTTCTCTCTCTCTCTCTCTCATCAATACACACGCATGCCAAGTTGCTGATCCCAGACCTCTTGCACCCACAGGGGGTTCCAGGCTCCTGTGGACAGGCGGGGACGAGACTTAGGCGTAGGGCACAGTGGAGGAGCTGTGTCAGCTGCAATGGGGACCTTCTGCCAGGGGCTCTGCAGTGTGAGGTGCTGGTTTCCCCATGTCTTGGAGAGGGGTGAGGCTGCCTTGTTGGCACCCAGAGTTGGAATCAGCATCTTGTGTGCTGTAGAATTGAAGCAGTGAATCATATGTCCTTGATTCAAGGACCTCTCAGTGGAAGAAAACCCTGACCTCTTTGTGGCCTTGCCCTGTGCCTGAGGACCTGGGAGGTCGCTCAGGGGAGGTGCAGTTCTGGAGGCAGGACCTCATCACTCTGTTCCACTCCATGCAACATTTGGGGCACCTCGAATGTGTTGCACTGATTTGGAGGCCATTCAACCCCAGGAATGCAAACACCCCAGAGTTGTTTACTTGCACAGCCTCTATGAGCAGGGGGGATATCTAGCCTAGGTTGCCTGCTCCCTGGGCAGGTGGATTCCTCTGATGTTTATGAATGCATCCATTAACTTTAAAACCAAGGTCACTCTGTTTAGATCCTGTCCAAAAGACTGGAGATAAGGGAACTAGCCAGCTCCTCATCTCCCTTTCCTCCATTATTGCATCCTTTAGAGACCTTATTATCTCACTGCAAGCTTTCCTAGGCACTGATTAGTTTTTAACCCAACAGAGGCCTCTATGGAGGACCATGATTAATATTTCCTTCCTGTTTCAGTTGTTATAGCAGCCAGGGTGTTTTTGTTTGTTTCCCAGAATCAGTGGCAATAATTTGTGAAATCATGTACCAAGAAGCAGAAGCCAGTTGAAGGGAAATCACAAATGTGGTGTCTAAGGACTGGTACCAATAAAGACCAGTGATGATTAACCATGGTTGTCAACTCAACTGGATTGAGGGACTCGTAGAAAACTGCCAACGCATCAATCTGGGTGTGGCTGTGAGGATGTTTCCAGAGACAGGGTGTCAGTCAACCCCATTGGGGAAACCTGCCCTGAGAGAGAGAGGAGCCCTCCAACAGGCTCAGGTCTGGATGGAAGGAGAAGTTGAGGGTGAAGCATCCTCACACGCACGCACACACTGGGCCTTCCTGCAAGGGTGAGCCTTTACCTGCTGCCGTCAAGGTGGAGGCCAGACTCCTGGGTCTCCAGTCTGAACGTGGACTTGCATCAGCAGTTTTCCAGGGGACTTCCAGGTCTCTGGCCTTGGACTGGGGCCTCTCTGACCTCTACTTTATTCTGAATCTTCTTGAACTGAGCAACTGCTTTGACCCTGCTCTGAAGGCCGCAGATGGTCACTGAGGAAATAAATATTCAGTCTCTGGTCATGTGAGCCTGTCTTATATTTAGATACTCTATTAGTTTGCTCCTCTGGAGAATCCTGACCATACAGCCCATCATTACTACCCACAGGCCTGAACAGTCAATGGGAACAAGTCGATCTCAGCACCTGTAGCCCAAGAGGGCAGTTTTCTCAGTCAACATCATCAAGCTACAGGAAGGGAACCAGCAACATACCTTCTCTGATTCGCATCCTTCATTCTTTTCCTGTTCTTGCCCATGCTCTGCACTGTCACACCACCTGGGAGCAAGAGGGAGGGCAGGGAGATCCTTCCTGAGTCCACTCTGAGCACTGGGCACTGAGCAACTCCAGGCAGAGTGGGGACCATTAGAAGAGATCATTTCTAGTGCTGTCTCTTCTTAGGAACCACCTCGGTCTCACTCAGTTTACCTAGTGCCCCTGGACAGACCGTGCTTCTGCCACCCAGACTTCTACTGTGACTGATTGAGAGGGCAACCTGGCAAGAAGGAGGGGAAGAGGGGAGCATGGGTGAGCACCTGGTGGGAGGGGGCTGAGGGTCTTCTCCCACAGAGACGGGCCTGTGCACTCCATGGCTTCATGTGTCTGTGTTGTTAGTTAAGAGATAAGTGTCCTCTGTATGCCCAGGAATAATATACTACAGACCAGAGAATAATGACGTGACCAAGCCCTCTCTGTTCCTGTGCCGTGCAATGCATATGAGACAACGTGGAGAACAGAGAATGCAGAGGATCTCCTGCCACTCTCCTTGCTATAAACAGAATGCTACTATGAAGAAAAGCAGAGTAGATAGACGTGCTTAGGAAATGGCCATCTGGAAGCTTCTTCTTGTAGACATCAGAAGAGCCTCCCTGAGGACACACAGCTGGCTGGCAGGCAGATGGAGAAGAGCAGGAACTGCTGCTCTCTGGGGTTTAGACTTTTGTGCTGGGAATAGCATCCCCTTGAAGACTTTTGTCTCTTTGGGTGCATCAAAAAGATTTCTAAAGGCTGAGAGGGTAGCTCAGTGGTAGAGTGCTTGCCTGGCACGTGCAAGGCCCTGGATTCCATCCCAGCCCTGCACACACACACACACGCACACGTAACCCAAAGTTTTGCTTTCTGTGGTTTTCGTTATCTGTGGTGAGCCACAGTCTAAAGCATTAATATTTGTCATTATTCTTTCAAGAGAGACCATATTCACTTTTTCATGGTAGCATATGGTTATAACTGTACTGTTTTGTCACTATTGTTAATCACTTACTGTGCCTATTCGATAAGTTCTCCTTTATCACAGAAATGTATGTATATTTCAGTACTATCCATGGTTTTGGTCATAGACTAGGTGTCTTGGAACATATCCCCCAGATAAGGGGGAAAACATTATGCATCTTCAGATTTCAGAAATGAAAGTTCACATTTACAACATCCATCAACCTAAGATCTACACTTTCTCATGCAGAGGGTTGGCTGCTGGGGAGACCTGGATGCTACTTCAAGAGTCTGTGGAAGGAATCAAGGGCCTCATGGCTTCTCCTGAGATTCCTTGGTGATGTGACCCAGAGTCCCAGAGCACAACTTCTTTTTGCTTTTTCCTCTGACAGAGGAAAACCTTTAACTGTGGCCTGTGAAGTATCATTTTTCCTAATAATGGATGAAAGACTTGGAAAGGTGAAGTCAGCTTGAACCAACCCCTCAGCCTGTACCCAAACCTGGCTTGGGCCTTCAGGATTCACAGGATATGTCCCAGAAAAATAAATTCCTGAATTAGGAGCAACCGAGATTTTGGTAGTATTATGCTCTGCCACCACCATGGCTATCTAAGGATGACTGAAAGTTCAAAGCCAGCCTCAGCAACTTAGCAAGGCCCTAAGCAAATTAGTGAGACCCTGTCTCTAAATAAAATATAAAAAAGGGCTGGGGATGTAGCTCAGTGATAAAGCACCTCTGGGTTCAATCCCCTGCACCAAAATAAATAAATTAATAAATTAAAACAACAGCTGCCTAATAGAGAACATCACCCACACAGGCCTGCTTGCTGTTGCAAACACTCCCAAGATAGAGGAAATATTTGTACATATTTATTAGAACATTCTGAGCATTCCCAAAGGTCAGAGTGATTACAATAATTTCTATCAACTATATCAGTTGTTTTATGATAGTTATTTTGTCATTTTATTAACATAATTTATTTTACCAACACTTACTGTTGAAATTCCAGGTGATTCTTAATAGTTGAATATTTGAGTCAGCCCTGCTGAAGAAGACCCACTCTGTATGGCAGTGACTGAGTATATATGTGGTATGTGTGTTTTCAGTCAGCTCTTGTATTTGTTAGTTTGATATACCAAGTAAATTTTTCTCATCTCCAAGTACAGTAAAAGTTGTCATTTGCTGGAGGAGATCCTAATAATAGCAGAAATATTACAAATCCCTTGTGGATTGACTGCTACGCAGAGTACCACCTCATCATTTATTTTTAGCAAGAAACTGACCCACAAAAATGTCAGCTTGAGTGATCCCCAAGGTCTTCTTCCCTGATAAGTTGTGGGTGGTGATGGTCACCAGAAATGTTAAAATCAATGTGACAACAAGTGAATCCAAATGGTATTTTTCCTTGGAAATTTTTTCATTAGGATTTCCAAAATATCAGACTTGTTTGGAACTGTATAAGTTAGATTGCTGAAGGATTGCTTGCCCCCATAAATCAATATTTGGGCATCTGAATCAAATAGTACTGCCAATTTTACATACTGTCAAAGGAAAAACTCAAGGCAAATTAAATTTAGCAGAGCTTGAGCAGAGAATGTTTCACAATGGGGCACTATTCAGAAGCAGACGAGGTTGAGAGGGCTTTGCCTAGCAAGCAGTGTGAGCAGCGAGTTCCATAGGCTGGACAGGAAAGCAAACTAGATAACTCTCCTGTTTGGCTACAGGTAGGTGGCTGTCTCACTTGGGCATGGTATGAGGAGACATTTGCCTTGTAGGGGCATGGTGTGCCTAGTTGTTGCCTGGAATATGCTGGAACCTGGGAATATGCTCTTAAGTTGGGTTTTGGTTTATGTGCCAAATTCAGCTGCAGTTCATGATGTAGGAATGCAAAGCTCAGAGTTGCCTCAGCTATTTTACTTAACCTTGTTGGCAGGTGCAACTGGGTGCTGAGTGGGAAGTCTCTGGAGAACAGAAGGCCGAGTGACAGTGGCCTCTGGTTGAGCATGGGAGAGTGGCTGTCCTGTCCCTGCGCCAAAGTAGAGTACTTGATGAGGACCCTGC
>NW_026694687.1:0-16377 GCF_021218885.2 Marmota monax
CCCTGCCTTATTTATTGAAGAATAGTGTTTAGAAGCCAAGATGGCTGTCCCATGTATCCGTTTCCACTGAGTGCCAGGCCTTGGTGGAGCAGAACAGGGGAATGCACATTGTGCGCACTGATCCAATGTGGACAGACAGACATTCTCTCCATCTACATATTTGCCTGCCCACTATCCATCTACTTATCTGCTTACCTGAGTCTAGATGAGTATCTATATATATCTGCCGAGACATGAGTGCAGCTATATCCAGATACAGACACGGATGTGGATTCATAGACAGAGGTTAGACAGAGGGCAAGCTCTAAATATCTATTTATTCATTGAAGTCTCATAGAGATTTAAAATAGCTTAGGAAATCCTAACATGTACCTTCATGGAAAGCAAATGGACCCATAGAATAATCAGCACTGTCTATCCATCTCTAACATTACAACCATCAATCAAAATGGTGCTATTCAAAATTACTTAAATCAATGTCTCTACCATTTGCTCCAGGTAGCTGGTTAATTTGTAATGTAGAGATGTTACTTTGTCACAGTCTGCATCCTGGCTTGCATTTACCTACTTGCTCTTTGATTTTTTTTTTTTAAGTTTACATACATGAAAATTTACTATTGCCCCAAAGTAGGGGATGAGCTCCCTCTACCCTGGGGTCACTCACAGGATTCTGCTTGCCCTGGGGGCAGCCTCTGTCCCATAGAGTGAGTCCTAATTTAGTTCTTCTGTCCATAACCAGGATGCGGGCTCTGGAAGTCAGCAGTGTGAATCTCATTCTTGCTTCTCCTGCAGGGTGCTTGCTGCAGGGCAGGTGCTCTGTAAGCCTTTGCTGAATGAAGGAGTAAAGGAATCATCAAGCAAAACCACCTCAGAAGGACAAGGGCTTCCAAGGTCTTCTGTTTCACACCATTCCTGCCCTAGCAGGAAGCATTAAAAAATGAAGAATTGCAACATTTGAAAATTATAAGAATAGTATGCCAAAGTCCAGTTCTTAGTCTTTCTATGGAGTTCGGATGCTCTGACCCCCTGGCTCTTGCTCTGTCTGGCTTCCATCCATGGGCTCTAAATGGAGGTGGCCAGCCTCAGCAGGACATCTGCTCTCAGTTTTCCACAATCCACAGGGCTCCTCACTGTGCCCTAAGGGTGAATACTGCATTTGGTCTATGGACTGCATTCATCACCCTGTTTCTGCTTTTTGTTTCTTGTTGCCATTGTTGTTTTTAAAATAGGTTCCTACTGTGTTGCCCATTGTTGTCTTTAAAATAGGTTCCTTGAGGCCTGGACTCCAGTGATCCTCCTGCCTCAGCCTCCCCAGTAGCTGGGACGATGCATTGTGCCATTTTTTAAAAATTTCCCCTGGTTTAGAGTTACAAGGAAAGTGAAACATTTTTCTTCTCTGGCTCTATTGAAAACTGATAAACCAAAGCAACACCAAAAGCACCAGGTGTTTCCAGAAAGTAAGAAATCTCACCTTTCCTTCAGAAATTGAAAAATATGACTATTTGTTTAATGATCTATAAATAAGGACCCCGAGGAAATTCCCCAGCATGCTTCACTCATTGGTACATCCTTCTGGCCCCTGTAGGCATGTCAGCTTGGGAAGGCCACGTCCACTGGCCAAGTCCACTGAACATGCTTCCTGGTCTAAAGAGACAGTGGGGATATTTCCAACCTTCCTCATGCCCTGGCATTGGGACGCCAATGAGTGCCCTCAAGGTCACATCAAGGTTAATGCTGAACCTTTCTTTTTCTTGGTGAACTTTTATACTTGGATGAACTGAATAAGCTCCTTTTGCAATGCATTTTCCTTGTCTGAGTGTTTGGATGATCATCTGGCCATAGAACAAATTTAAAACAGCAGCTGAATGGTTCTTTGAGTTTGGTCAAGCCAGTGTGTCCTCTGTCTCAACTCTGCAGAGTTTCCAGTAAAATTGGATTGTTGGGGATGAAGTCTTTATTTTACAATATTTACTGATGAGTATTAAACAGGAAAATAAAATTAAAGTTGTGTGAAAGATTAAAGCTCTTTTGTGTTGAGAGACATCTGTTTATTGCTTTCATTATAAATGTGCTCTAGCTCTGGAGGCAAAACACAAAGCAAATTTAAATTAAAGTAAAAGACACAAAGCCAGACAAGGCTGCTGTGCCCTTGAGAGAACAATCAATTGCGGGCATCAATAGCTGGAATGACTGTGTCAGGGGACAGGGTACACCACGCTGTTCCCAGGAGAGCCAATTCATGACTGAGTTTCTACCTTGCAAGTGTCGCTCCTGACGCTGGCCATCTTTCTTTTACTTACTGATTCAACACCTATTAATCAGCACCCCTTGTGCCAGGCATGGGGCAAGGTCCAAGGGCATCTTGGTGAGCAGTCAGCACCTGGTCCCTCTCTGCTTCTGAACCAGGTTGTGCCATCTGGGCCTGGCCAGCTGGAGCCCAGGGTCAAATGCAGCTCCAGAGAAGTTAGATCTTATTTTCTCTTGCTTTCCTTTCATTGTATTTCCCATCCTGCTTTATTTCTCCCCTTCACATTTCTTTATTAAGGCATTGAACTCGGTGCTGAGTGTAAAACGTGGATTCAGCCTTGTGCGCTGGAGCACTCCTGTCCCCTACAGCAGGCTCAGGAAGAGGGAGGCTGGCTGTCATGTGCTGTCCTGAGGCTGTCTCTTGTCACTGTTCACTCCTTTGCTTTTCATTACAACAGAACCTGGAATAAAGTAGCTTAGAAAGCAAAAGGGGAACTGAATTCATGAAAGGGCAAATGTACTGAGGCAGAGAATGAGCAGAAACAAGAGGTGATGTGTCCTTTAAGAATACAACCCAGGGAATCGAGCTGAGACAGGGCTGCAGGTGCTGTCCCCAGGGAGCATTTGCAAGTGAGCACAGGTAAACCGCCTTTCTTGAGTTCAGCTGTCAAGAGGCAGGAGGACCCGAGGGGGAGGACATCCAGGCAGCCAGTGAGCTCTGAGCCCCCATAATCAACTCCTGGATGCAAGACAGTCCTGGTAAACTATGAAGGGGGCAGATCTCCATCAGATCTTGCAAACCTAGAATGTGAGGAGCAGAGTGCGTGGAGGCTGTCTAGAGGCAGAGGAACTTGGAGGTGCTCACCACAGGAAATGACAAGAGTCTGAGGTGATGGTGTTGTTGATTCACCAGAGTTGATCACTGCCCACCCAGTGTCCACAGGAATCAAAGCAGCACACTGTACCTCACACACAGGGGCAAATATTATGCAGCAACCAAAAATAAATAACAAAATCCAAATAGGATCTCTGCCCACTCCCACACACAGAACTAGAGCAGATGCTCAGAAACCATCTGACTTAGAGATTTGTCTAGCTCCCGTTAGAACAGTTCTAGAAAGATTCAATGTCAGCTAACATAGGCTCTTTTAAAATGTCTCAGACTTTCCAGGTATGTCTTTTGGTTTCTGAAAAGTGCCAAGAGGTTCGTATGTGGAGAACAGCAGGGTGCATAATTTAGTTAGAAATTCCACCAATGGGACTGGTTCAGTTATGTCCACATTACGATGACCTTGCTCAAGACCCGTAGTGCAGAAAAACTCAATTTCACAGCTACTTCATTCCTGGGGGAATTGCATTTGAGTCACCTACATATTTATATCATGTAGCCTTTGAGAGCGAACGTCAGATATTTTTTGTTGTTTATGAGCTTAACACACAATAAAGCAAATGATCCACAAAGACAGAAAAAACTATTTTATCTAACATGAAAGGATTTAAATATTCAAACATTTTGATACCCAATAGGCAGATAATGGAATCTGGTGTATTTTCTAATAGAGTTTTTACAAGGCTTTTGAAGGAATTTGGGTTAGATACATTGTTTTACTTGTTGTATTGTAAAGCTATTTTCTTTTTTCTTTCTTTCTTTTTTTTTAAGAGTTCCAGTTCAGAAACATTGACATCATCATGACTGTCACGGAGTGTGCTTGCAGAAACTGATCACCGTGAATTCTTTTGAAGTTTAAAAAACTGAATTTTGGATTATGGCAATTATTCTTTTAAACTTTTATGGAACTTGTCCATTTTTATTTTCAAAGATGGAAGTTTTAATGGCAGTGGGGGATGAATTGTCCATCTATGCAACCTCTTTTATCCTGGACTTCCCTGAATTAGTTAAGGCAATGTCAACTACAGGGGCAGAAAAGCCCTGGCAGCCCAGGGTTTTACCCCAATAGAAGATGCAGCCATTGCTCTTCTCCGTGAGACCCCTCCAGGACCCAAACCTTCCACCACAGGGCCTGACACCCTGCAGCCTGGCTGACCTCAGCCACCCTTTTGCACGTGGGAAGAGTGCAGTTAGAACACAGTTCTATCATGTGGGAAGGTCCTGAGGTGCAAACCAAGAGTGACTGGCCCCATGAAACTGTAATAGAGGGGAGAAGAGACAGTCTAGCTGTGTCCCCAGGAGAAAAGGGAATCAGATTTTGTAACACATACAAAGTTTTGCTACACATTAACTACATAGGTTCCTAGTGCTCTGTGTTCAAATTCAACTTTCTGACATAGAAAACACACACTAAAAAGAAGATCTCCAGTCTTCTTCTACCAGGATGTCATGTTGGGCGCCCTCAAGGCCACCCTTAGGTTTGGTAATTTCCCAGGAAGACACAGCAGCACACAGTAGCACTCCAAGTATGATGATGGATTATATCAAAAAGATACAAAGCAAAAGCCATAAAGGAAAGGTCCATGGGCTGAAGGGCAGAAGCAGCCAGGTACAGGCCTCCAGGAGCCCTCTCTCCATGGAGCCACCCGAGATTTGATTCCTCCAGCATCCAAGGGTGACACATCTGAGACACTCTCTACCAAGGAGTTTCATTAGAAACTTAGTGCCTAAAGACTTGACTTAGGGCTGGTC
Source organism: Marmota monax (assembly GCF_021218885.2). Classification (NCBI taxonomy): domain Eukaryota; kingdom Metazoa; phylum Chordata; class Mammalia; order Rodentia; family Sciuridae; genus Marmota; species Marmota monax. The sequence goes on from NW_026694687.1 coordinate 4,889, forward strand.
TCCTGGTTCACACCCAAATTCCTGACTCCCTGGGGGAAAGCAGGTGCTCAGCGTGAACACATTCTTGGTGGCAACAGTTTAGGCCCAGGGAGCCACTCTCATGTCTTCCAGAAACAGGAAGCTTCCCAAATCCAGTGTCCCAGATGCTAGCTGAGGGCCACCTTCCCAGCAGACCCGAGCAGGGCAGGCTCAGGCAGTCTTGGTGGTGTAGGTGATTTTGCTTTTCAAGATGACAGGAAGAAGTGTGAGACTTTAATAAGGAAGCCGGATGCTCAAGGAAATTGACAGTTATCGTCTGATCACTTTTTGCCGTGGGTGGTGGAGTGTGGCGGACTTGAGGGGGCAGAATCACTGGGGTTCTCCTGCCTGGTGTGCCTGGCAAGCCCTCACGGTCACCCAGAGCCTGGATTCCACACTCCTCCTCCTCCCTCCTAACAACTCTATTTGAGCTTCACTAAAAACCCCTTCCTGCTTAAACTGATTGAATCGAACCGGTTTTCTGTGCTGAGAATGTCAAATTGCACAGCCCCTTAGCTTTAGAGTGTGACAGAACAGAAGCTCAAGCCACAGACATTTCAGTCGATTGCTACTTGAAAGTCTTAGACTATGGTCACTCGTGGAACTGTCAACGTCTATTTTGCCACTTACATTCTAATGTTTTTAGATTTTCATTAAAAACATTTGAGACTCAGCTTCACTTGAAAATCAGAATATTTGGAAACTCTGTAAAAGGAAATAGAGTTCAAGAATAAATACAAAGGAGTCTATGAAGAACACTCGTTTATTATTAGTTATGAATTAAATAGTATGACTAATTAGTTATGTAATTATTGAGCACCTACTGTCTCCCAGGCTGTGGACCAGGAGCCAAGTCTGCTGTGGTGATCAGAGTACAATGGGGAGAGGGACCAGGACTCTGTTTCCTGATCAGTTTGTTAATCCACTGGGGATATCATCAGATAAAAATGCAAGAAAGTCCTGAGGAGTCTATTCTGGATCAGGCCCACTTACTTCCTTATGTGGATGCCATTTCTACCTTAAAACACTCTAAGAAGTAGACACTATTATCATTAGATGAGGCACAGAGAGTGAGGAGACCTGCCCAGCACCACACAGATAACCAGACACCATGGGTGCTGCTGAGCTGGTACCCGGCCTCCCTCCCCACCCTGCCCTCTGCATCTGGGACCAGAGGGGCTCCAACTCTGCTCTTCAACACATCTCAGTGTGGCGGGCAGAATTGAGCTTGGATGGCAGAATTGTAGCAAATAAATATTTGTTAATTTAAAAAAAAGCAGAGGTTGGTTTTGAGGCTGATGCAGTTGCTCTGCTGTGCAGCTGGGGAGTTTTGCCAGTGCGCCCAGGAATCCTGAGGCAGAGGCAGCTTGCCATCCTCTCCCAAGCCCTTTGCTCCTGTCTTTAAGTGCAAAGCAGCCCCAGTTCTACACGTGCACACTGACTCCATCGTGAACATCCTTCCCTGGGTGGAAGGGCATCCTGCTGGCAGACTCTCTGCAGCTGGCAGGAGAACCTTCCCTCTCCAGGGGAAACACCATCCTCTGAGCACTTGGTGCATCCTTGGACTATGACACCAGCAGACTTTTTCCCAGAGCAGGTGAGAGACAGAAACTGGAGGGCAGATTGCCTGTGGACATTTTTGATGCCTGGTGCAGACTGGGGCTCCTCTCGGTCCTGCCAGGTGACAATGCACAGGAAGTTCTAAAGAAAGGGATTCCTTGATGCCCAGGTGCATTTCCATGGGCAATGGCAGACCAGCTCGTCCAAGTTGGCGCCCTCACAGACCACGTTCTGCTGAGGCTGGGTAAGTAGCATTCAATGTTTCTAGTGGATTTTCTTAACAGGTATGTTGTTGTTGTTTTTGCATATAACAATTGCACCTGCTCATGGGGCACAATATGATATCTGGATACATGTGCACACTGGGTCCTGCCTATATCAAAGCTGATCTCATAGAAGGTGAGAACAGAATACTGGTTACCAGAGGTCAGTGATGATGTGTGTTCATAAAACTACCTGATAAGTCCCTCTGTGATGGGGACTTGCTCCTGTCCTTTGGGATCTAAATGTCTTTATTCTGTGAGATGCCTGTTAGGCAGAGGTCTCAGGTCACCCTGGGGCTTCATTCTGCCCTTTAAAAACATCATGCTGTGGGGGAGGAAAACCTTTGACACAAACTGAACTGCCCCTTCCCAAGGGTCTTGGGCTCACAGAGGCGCTCAATTCTTGGAGAACTTCTGCCTCCCAAGATGAGCTTATTAGATGCAAAGGCATTTATGAGGTTTGTAGATTCACTAGAATCATTGAGCTTGACAGCACAGCCACACACCAGAGATGATGATTACATCATCTTGTATCTCACACACACACAGAACTTTTTATGTTTTCAAAATCACTTAATATGCATTATCTCATCTGCTGGGACATTAAGGGCAGCCTTTATACTTATAATAATGACCCTTAATTGCATGACAGTCCCATCATGGGTATTTTATTGTTCACCCAGTCCTCCTGATTCCAAGATGCCATGGTAATCCAGGGGAGGAGAGCAGCTATGGTGCCATTCCCTCCATTGGAAATTGAGGGAGGTGATGCCAGGAGAAATCAGAGCTTGCTCAAGTCACCGAGCACTGTGAGGCTTTCTGTCCCTGGCCAATGGAACCCCATCCTGTGCCCCATCATGCATGCCCCTGACCCCCTCACTATAAGGACAGGGAGGGCCTTTACCTCCTACTGCTCCCTGGCTCTGTCTACATGTGCCCATCACTGTGGTGGATTTGCAAAAGAGCAGAAGCTGCAGGGACCTAGCACATTCTTCTGAACAAGCCTCTGTTGGAGTTAGGATTCTAAGCTCCATTCCTCACTCCTCCATGTACCATGTTGATGGACAGGGGCCTCTCTGAGCATCAGCTTACCCTGCTGTCCTAACTGACTGATGATTTTGCCAGTATGTGGCACTTTTGATGAGGAGCTCCATGTAACCAGGGTCAGATGAACCTGGTAATTTAAAATGTGCCTCACAATTAAAAAAAAAAGGGAAATAAAATCACAAAGTGTGTTGGATAGGCAATCTATAAGCGACAAACTCACAAAGAGCAAAATGATAAATTTTTAAAAGTTCACATTCAATGGTGTTTGATGGAATATAAATTAAATCAATATGTAGCTCTCGACTTACACGGAACAGATCCCCAATAATTTCACAAAATGTAAATGTGCATTCCAAACCTTTTTATTTTCTATTAGAAGTGCAAATTTCAGGATGGAGTTTCAAAACAATTGTGTACCTATAAGAGGGCACATCTTTTTGACCAAGTGATTTCTTTAGAATTCCATTAAGAAAATAGAGGTATATGTACATGTATGTAGAAAGGTTATTTGCAGTGATTTGTAGTAGCCACAAAAATAAAAACCTTGAAACAGCAAGAGTGTCTCAAAATAGAGCATTAATTAGTTCATACCTGACGTGAGGGAAGTGGTCCACCCCAGTGACACCTGCCACAACCTGCCCCGTGCCCCAACTCAGCTGTCCCTCTACTTCTCATCCTGCCTGTGTCACCAGGCTCTGTCACCTGGCCTAAGAAGCCTTTCCAGGGAACAGGTGCACTGGCCAGACCTCAGCTGCTCCCAGAGCCCACCAGTCAGGGAGGCAGGAGAGTCCATCCAGGGTATTCCAGGAGATGACTCCCCTCTCCAGATAACTGCATTCTCCCTTTCAGGCCAGCGCAGAGCAGGGTGATGGCCACTTGTCCACAGTAGTGCCCTTGCCCTGGACAGTCAGCATTTTCTTTCACTGTGGGGGTTACCTTTTTCTGCAAAGTTTTTAGTTTCCTGAGAACTTGGGTTTAAATCCAACATTTGGGTAATCTGCATTACATTTTGTAAATGGTAAAAAACAAAACAAATAAGCAAACAAAAAACAACAATAACAAAAAAGTTATTGTTGGTAAGAATATTTGGCCAAATATCATTTTTCCCCATTTTTATTGGTGCATTAATGTTGAACATAATGGTGGGATTTGTTGTTACCTATTCATACCCAGGCACAACATAACAATAGAATTTGGCCAAGTATTTTTTAATTCAGAGTTTTAGAAACTGGATTTTGAAATCAGATGCCTTGCCAGCATGGCCCGTTGTTTCTGTGAGAAATTTAAACCATGTGTCCATCCTAAAGCACATCTGAATCGCTTTGGGTGCCCTTGCACCAAGTTTCTCTAGTGCCCACCAGCGTCTGTGTTGCCTTTGTGACTCCACAGCACCATCCGTCTCCCCACTGGTGCCACGGAACTCATCTCACCAACCACCTATGTGTGGGTGTAAGAGTGACTGCTGAGGGCTGAGCATGTGCCCCCTGCACACCTGCCCTGTCCACCATTCCTGGTTATCAGAGAGAGGAGTCCTAAGAATGTCGCAGATCCACAAGCTGATGAGGACAGCAGCCAGCCCCTGAATCTGGGCTGAACAGAGACCCTCTGAGATACCCACGTCACTGGGCTCCTCCCCGGGATGACACGCCCAGGCCAGCTAGCTTTCAGCCCCCATGCTGCATTTAAATTCAGGATCCTTCTGCTGTCAGTGACAGCGATACACAGAATCTCACTTGAAAAGTGTGGTTCATCCCACAATGAGGGGGGCACTTTGGATACCCAAATTTTCAAATAGATTTGAATCAGTTGTCAACAATTTAAAAATTCAGAAATTTCACATGAGGGAAAGATGTCCCAAATCTCCTCTGGTTGGTAGAGTTTGGGTCCCTGTGACCTTCACCCCTGATGCTTTGCCCATGTGTTGCTTTCTGTAGCAAGAGTTATTTGCAAACCTGATTGAGGTTACTAATTAGTTGACCATGCAACAAGGAGAGGACCCTGAGTTCTCCAGGTGTGGTCATCCTGGCCATCCCTTTTGTCAGAATCTAACTCTGAAGTTCAGTTTCCTGCTGTCCTTCACACACCACTGTGCCACATGGCCCACAGCATGGGCACCATGATTGGTGGACAGCATGTCATCCTGGACATTCTGTAGCTGATATAAAGCCAAGTCCATGAGCATGCATGAGCAACTCAAAACCTAAGTAAGGTGGAACTGGGCAGTCCTGACCGTCCTGGGATCAGTGAACCCCACAACTTTGTGGGTGTCACTGGAGGGAGGGAAACCTGGTTTCAACAAGATATAAACCCCGAGAGAATTGGAGCCAGGGCTGCAGACAGCCATGCTGTTGGGGCAGAGGGGAGATCAGAGACTCAGACCAGGAGTCCTGCTCACAATTCTGCCTTCTGTGGGAGCTTCCAATGGATGTTCCCAGGGATGAGCTAAAAAGGGTCTTTTTTTTTTTTTTGGTCTAAATCATATGCACTTGTTTTAATCCCTTGCAAAAGAAAGGGAACTAATGGATTCACTTTTAAAATGCAGGACCACACACTATCTTCATCTTTCTAACATGAGGAACTATGGAAATAAAATGTCTGATGGAAGACAGGAAGGGAAGACAGAGGGAGGAAGGAGACCCCAGATGACCCAGCAGGAGTGACGGGCTTTAACTGAACATTCAACCTAAGAAACAGGAAGGGTCTGAACTCACATTCTCCACAAAAATGTGTTTTGCCTCGGGGACACCTCCTGTGACACCATTGCACTGTCCCTGAGAGGTTGGCACTGGCTCACAGGTGTTTGTAACCAACCTCCTCTTTCAAAAAATCTCATTATTATTTCAGAAAGTCATTTTTGTTGGATTGTGAAGTATTTGGCTCCGTGGAACTTGATCAACAAGCTTGTTCTAAATTGACACTCCAGAAGAAACAGTTCTAAAGACAATTAAAAGTGAGCTGCTTTCCCTGCATCATGGGACCCCACCCTGGCGGTCTCATGTGGGACCCAGGTGGGCGATATTTATGGCTTCAGCATCAACCCCCACTCCCCAGAGGCTGATCACCGAGCTTTGGTTCTTTATGATGATATGGAACAAAAATAATTGAAAACATCTGGATCTGTATTGCAGCAAAACTTCTCATGGAAAACTAAAAAGTTTTTATTCCCCTCTCATTTTAACAGAGGCTGTGAGGAGAAATTCAGGCTTGGAAAAGAGGAGAATGAAAGCCAGTTTTAGAAACTGGAGAATTCATTGAGCACTTTTGTAAAATAAAGGCAGGGGGAGGGGACACAATCCTTTTTCAGATGGCTCCCTCACAAGCACTGGAGGGAACTTCTCTGGGTAGAGGTCCCCTGAGCCAGCAGAACTGGAGGGCAGCAGGGATGATGAGCTCGGCCAGGGCCGGGGACAACTGGGGACCCATGGCTAAAGGCTGCTTGGTCCCACTGCCCAGCTCCATCCATTCCTTCCAGGGAACCTGGGCCCAGCTGTGCCACATTGTCTCCTCCATGTTTTCTGTGGGTGTGTGACATGTCAGCACGAACTTAATTGCTAGAGCAGCCTCTTGTTACCTCAGTGACCCTGGCCAACAGCCTTGGCCAAATCAGCTGAGCTCCCCATGCAGGGTCTCCAGTTAAATACCAAGCATTTGCATTGTCTTAGAGAAAAAAAGATCACCAGGGACGAAGGGACTGTGGATGTTGGTGGGTGTGTGACATCCTTACCTGTAGTGATCCCTTCACTGTGTTTGCATAGGAAAACCTCCTGCTGAACACCTTAGCGAATTAGATACACCTGGGAATGTGCGGCTACTGCTCCTCTCAGCTTGACAATTCAAATGCTTATGAATCTTTACTTCTCTGATTTATTTCATTTTATGGTCCTATTTATTGTCCAAACTAAAGAGAAATTGATGCCCTACAAGGGTAAAAAATATACTCCTTCAAGATGGTGGATTTGGGTATGATTTATAAGTTTTACATTAAATTATTTGGGGTCCAGTTTCTTTTCAGGCAAGAGTGAAAGCAGGCAAAGAAAGGACCCAGGAACAAAGGGCACCACCTTGAATTTCATCTGTAGCACCCCAAGGCTCCCAGGATTCCCTCCCCTTTCCCCTTTGCCTCTAGCCAGTGTGGGACATTTCTTCTCCTGGAGTCACATTTCATCCTCTGCTGGAAATGCAAAGCTTTCACTGACTCCTGCCATGATCCCTGTCCTCCTCCCAAGAGGAAGCATATTTAGGGAGGATGCTGGAAAATAGAGAGAAACTAATGAGCTCTCTCAGGAGGGAGACTAATTGTCATTCATCTGAGGATTCGAGAAGATGTGGACTAAGCCCTCCTGCAGAAAGCACAGCAGCTGTGCCCGTGATGTCCAGCATCTGGGCTTTTATTCCCCCTCTTCCTGGTACTGATAAAATGTGGCCCAATAGCTGTCATGTTGGGCTGAAATCTCTACACTTCCCGTGGGTGTCCACAGTATCACAGGCTTTAGCTGCGCACATTTCTGGTTTGAGGTAGTGACAGCAAATATTTTGTGAAATGAAATGCTGCTGTCCAACATATTGCAGCCATGGGCCTCTGTCTACCCTGTGGCCATGCAGAGCTCCTGATTTCAGGCCTTCTTCTGGATAACAGCATTGGCATTAAGCTCACCCCAGGCTACGGGTCTGTCTCAAGTTACCATTCAGCTACAATCTGCACTTGGAGATTAATTTAGTGACTTTGACTCCCCTGCGGAACCTGCCTGTCATGGTTTGCTTGCTGTTTCCAATGGCTCTTCAGTTAGAAACCTAGTGCTGGGAGTGAACCTTCAGTTCCCAGAGATGGTTTTCATTTATAAATGTGCTCTGAAATAAGGTGCCATCTGCAACATCATGGAGAGATGGGCAGTCTCTCCAGCCTCCATGTGGAGGCTCGACTTTGGCCTCCCCAGCTGGAATTCCAGGCTGATGCCCCTCAGAACAGGAGGCCGATGGTGGGGTCAGGTTCTCCAACCATCTGTTTCCTAAACCCCTCCATCCTTGATCGGGGAGAGGAAGTCCAGTTGGATTTTTTTTTCTTTCTTTTAAAAAATATTTCTTCTTTTTTATTTTTTTTTTAAATTCGAGCATTATGGCTAATCATAGTAGTTGGGTTCATTTTGACAAAATCATACATGTGTGAAATTTGGTTTTCTCCTTTTCAGTCCTTTCTTTTTCTGTGTACTAAAGTCACTGCCAAAGTTAGATGGCAAAAAGAAAGTGCATTTCCAGCCGTACTAAAATTGAGTGATTCTGTGTATCAAATGTTACCTTTGATTACCAAAACTTCCAACAGCTCTGTCTTAATAGACTGCCAAGAAAGGGTGCTCCTCTTTCTGTGATCTTAGTGTGGACACACTGGAGGCTACTGCATGGAACAGAAGCTATCCCAGGCGTGGACCACTCTTCTGTGACCAGTGTGAATGACAGGGACCATGGCTGGAGCTGTCCATCTAAGCCCTGTTTGTCCCTTTATTAAACGACCCCAATGGACAAGGTCTTTGAAATCTCCCCCTTTGATTTATTTTGTTGCATTTTTACTGATAAATAGTAAATTTGCATATTTATGGGGTGCCAGGTGATGCTAATTAACATATCCATCACCATGCTTATTCTGGGGGAGGTTGGGAGAGGCAGAGGGGTGGGTCAAGGGGAGATGTTGGTCAAAGGGCACAGGCTGAGTTAGACAAGGGGAATGTGGTTTTGAGACTGCACCATGTGGTGAGCACAGCTGATAAATGCCAAGTGTGCTTCTCCTCTGACCCGTGGCCTTCCAGACCTGCTCTCTGTAGTCACTTCTCTCTCCTCTTTTGAGGTTTGTTTTTCCAGACTTTCAGTGTTTTTTGTGAATGACATCTGCCTGGGAGGCCACATGCCCTCTTGACTGTGTGCTTCCTGAAAGGAGAGAGCCTGACTACCATGTTCATCCAAACTTCAGTAAGTGCAGCACCAGGCTGCTTTCAATTTGCCCGTGAGCATTGGCTGAATGAATAACCCACAGCATTCCAACTGTTGTGAAGAATCCATGGGTTCCACAGCCTAGGTGTCCACCCACAGATGGATGGATGAAGAAAATGTGGTGGACATAAACAATGGAGTCTTATTCAGCCAGAAAGAACAATGAAATTATGTCATTTGCAGGATAATAGATGGAACTAGAGACCATCATGCAGTGGGAAATAAGTCAGACTCCTTTTAAGCCGAAGGGCACATATTTTCCTCTCATATGCGGAAGCTAGAGAGTAAAAAGGAAAAGAAAATTGGGGACAGAGCTCATGAAAATCAGAGAGAGGTCACTAGAAGAAAGGGTCCAAGAGGTGGAAGGTGGGAAGGGAGGGGGAACACTAGGGAGGGATATCAGACACATTCTATTGTTACATTTTGTGCAAGTATGAATGTGTAACAATAAATCCCATCATTATGTACAACTATAATGCACCAATTAAAAAAATGTGGGTGGAAAAAAAAATAAGTTGGTTCCAAAAACCCAAAGGGTTTTCCTTTGTTCAAGGTGCAGGGGTTTCAGCCATGGACCCAACGGGCCTGCACAGGATTTGAGATGCTCTCAAGCCATCTCTTCAGTTTGGGCTATGGTCTTGGGGGGTCAGGGCTTGGACATACTCCTTTCTCTCTCTTCCCACTTCTTTTGGGAAATATCCTTTCTTCCATCTATTCAGTTATATGCAGGTCTTGGTGTTGATAGTCTGGAGATTCCCAAACACCTATTCCACATTCTGATGTTTTGTTTCAGGGTCAGACTAGAAAGAAACCCTTGCAGAAACCTAATCATAGAGGTTCCTGTCATTTTTGCCTTTCTGTGAGTTTTGTTTGTTTGTTTTACAGAATTTGTCTTCAGTAGCCATTCTCCTGTGTCAAACCTTCCTAAGGTGTCACTGCTGTATAATTGTACAGGGTCTGATTTGGAGCTAGTTACATCAATTCGAATCTCTCCCAGGAAGCAGAACCCCTTTGTTTGCTCTCTGATAACTTACTGAAAATGTTGAGATTGATAAAAAGCACAAGAATTCAAGTTGACACTTCACAGCTTACCTTTCAGAATGTCCATTTGCAGCACAAATGTGTTCTGCTAAACACAAGGCCCCAGGGACCCTGGCAAAGCCACAGGCTTAAAGGACTGCATTAAATCCAGCCAGTGTTTCTTCAGCATGTTTAGCTGAAAATCTGAGCCAGGGTTGGGGGAGGATGGGGGTGTTATCCATTCAATAGATTGAGTCTCAGTATTGAATACAGACCTGGGAAATTTCCATTTTTCACCTTTCCATTTATTGGCACTTAACAGTGACTTTTAAGAAGTTGCTCTGTAGCTTCCTTTTGTCTTGAGATCAGCTGGCAATTTGTGTTGTGCTTTTTATAGATGCCTGGGAAATTTCCTCCTCTTAGCTCTGGATCAGTCCCCAAGGATTGTTGATTTTCTCAGGTCTTGGGTGACCTGCATTTCTTAGACTCTTCTCCATACTTGAAGTTTAGTCCTCTGTTTTCTATGTGCACAGGGAGATTTAACATATCAAGCCTGGCATTTAAAAAGCAAATAAGACACCTTCAGATTCCTTGCACGAGTGTCCTGTGGATCTGATGGCTGAGAGTTCCCTTAGGACTGATTATTGCTTGTGGTGGGCAGAATGCCCAGCCCCAAGATGTTGAGATCCAAATCTCTGGGACCTACTACATGTTACCTTATATTGACCAAAGGGATTCTGCAGATGTGATTCAAGTTAGGGACCTTGACAATCCAGATTATCCTGGATTATCCTGGTAGGACCCATCTTATCCTACAAATCCCTGAATGTGTAGGAACCACAGAAGGTGGGCATCAGAAGACCATGTAGCACTGGAAGAAGGGCACAGGGGGTTGCAACGTTGTTCACCTGGATGGGGGGAGAAACAGGCAACCAACCCAGGAATGCCGGAGCCCCTGGAAGCTGGGAAAGGCAAGGAAAAATGTCTCCCTTGGTGCCTCCAGAAAGGAACACAGCTTGGTGGGCCCCTTGCTTTTATCCTGGTGAGAGCTGCATGGTGTTTCTCTCCTACAGAACTGCTTCTTTCCCTCCCTGCGGGTTATGCTGAGCTAAATGACAGCTCTCTGCACAGGTGAGCCAGCAGCCACCTGACCAACACAGCAGGCTGGAAGGAATTCTACCCCACTTCGGGAGATGGGGTGTTAGCACAGCTATCACCTGAGGAGGCTGGGCTCAGACACCTGTGGGCCACCAGGTCAGATCCCTGGGCAGCTCTCATCTGGGTCCTGATCCCTGTCCCTGTCGGTCCCTGCAACATCACCCACTCAGAAACCCATCCATTCCGTGGACTCCATTTTCATAAGGAGAGCCATGCCTGTCTTAGAGAGGCTGAGCATTTCCAATGAGTCTGGACCACAGCAGCTTTCGAATGTGAACAGGGAGCCTGGGTGAGGAAATGCACTTGGAAAATCTGCTGCTGACTGGTGGTTATATATTTATGTTTCTTAAAAACAAGGGTATTATTTTCAAGGTCTGAAGAGTAATTGGGAATTTATCCAATGTCTTCGGAACATGAAAAAGTATCATAAAAGTGCAGTGCTGT
>NW_026694688.1:0-37159 GCF_021218885.2 Marmota monax
GTCCCGCCACTTCTTTTTTTTTTTTTTTAATTTTTTTTATTGGTTGTTCAAAACATTATAAAGCTCTTGACATATCATATTTCATACATTAGATTCAAGTTGGTTATGAACTCCCAATTTTACCCCAAATACAGATTGCAGAATCACATCGGTTACACATCCACATTTTTACATAATGCCCTATTAGTAACTGTTGTATTCTGCTACCTTTTCTATCCTCTACCATCCCCCCTCCCTCCCCTCCCATCTTCTCTCTCTACCCCATCCACTGTAATTCATATCTCTCCTTGTTTATTTTCCCATTCCCCTCACAACCTCTTATATGTAATTTTGTATAACAATGAGGGTCTCCCTCCATTACCATGCAATTTCCCTTTTCTCTCCCTTTCCATCCCACCTCATGTATCTGTTTAATGTTAATCTTTTCTTCCTGCTCTTCCTCCCTGCTCTGTTCTTAGTTGCTCTCATTATATCAAAGAAGACATTTGGTATTTGTTCTTTAGGGATTGGCTAGCTTCACTAAGCATAATCTGCTCTAGTGCCATCCATTTCCCTGCAAATTCTATGATTTTGTCATTTTTTAGTGCTGCGTAATACTCCATGGTGTATAAATGCCACATTTTTTTTATCCATTCATCTATTGAAGGGCATCTGGGTTGGTTCCACAGTCTAGCAATTGTGAATTGTGCTGCTATGAACATCGATGTAGCAGTATCCCTGTAGTACGCTCTTTTAAGGTCTTCAGGGAAAAGTCCAAGAAGGGCAATAGCTGGGTCAAATGGTGGTTCCATTCCCAGCTTTCCCAGGAGTCTCCATACTGTTTTCCAGATTGGCCGCACCAGTTTGCAGTCCCACCAGCAATGTACAAGAGTACCCTTTTCCCCACATCCTCTCCAGCACTTGTTGTTGTTTGACTTCATAATGGCTGCCAATCTTACTGGAGTGACATGGTATCTTAGGGTGGTTTTGATTTGCATTTCTCTGACTGCTAGAGATGGTGAGCATTTTTTCATGTACTTGTTGATTGATTGTATGTCCTCCTCTGAGAAGTGTCTGTTCAGGTCTTTGGCCCATTGGTTGATTGGGGTATTTGTTTTCTTATTGTTTAATTTTTTGAGTTCTTTGTATACTCTGGATATTAGGGCTCTATCTGAAGTGTGAGGAGTAAAAATTTGTTCCCATGATGTAGGCTCCCTATTTACCTCTTTTATTGTTTCTCTTGCTGAGAGAAAACTTTTCAGTTTAAGTAAGTCCCATTTGTTGATTTTTGTTATCAACTTTTGTGCTATGGGTGTCCTATTAAGGAATTTGGAGCCCGACCCTACAATATGTAGATCGGAGCCAACTTTTTCTTCTATCAGACGCAGAGTCTCTGATTTGATATCTAGCTCCTTGATCCACTTTGAGTTAACTTTTGTGCATGGCGAGAGGAGGGGATTCAGTTTCATTTTGTTGCATATGGATTTCCAGTTTTCCCAGCACCATTTGTTGAAGATGCTATCCTCCCTCCATTGCATGCTTTTAGCTCCTTTATCAAATATAAGATAGTTGTAGCTTTGTGGATTAGTCTCTGTGTCCTCTATTCTGTACCATTGGTCCACCCTCCTGTTTTGGTACCAGTACCATGCTGTTTTTGTTACTATTGCTCTGTAATATAGTTTTAAGTCTGGTATCGCTATACCGCCTGATTCACACTTCCTGCTTAGAATTGCTTTTGCTATTCTGGGTCTTTTATTTTTCCATATGAATTTCATGATTGCTTTATCCATTTCTACAAGAAATGCCGTTGGGATTTTGATTGGCATTGCATTAAACCTATAGAGAACTTTTGGTAATATCGCCATTTTGATGATCTTAGTTCTGCCTATCCATGAACAGGGTATATTTTTCCATCTTCTAAGATCTTCTTCTACTTCTCTTTTTAGGGTTTTGTAGTTTTCATTATATAAATCTTTCACCTCTTTTGTTAGGTTGATTCCCAAGTATTTTATTTTTTTTGAGGATATTGTGAATGGAGTGTTTTTCCTCATTTCCGTTTCAGAAGTTTTGTCGCTGATATACAGAAATGCCTTTGATTTGTGCGTGTTGATTTTATATCCTGCCACTTTGCTGAATTCATTTATTAGTTCTAGTAGTTTTTTTGTAGACCCTTTTGGGTCTTCTAGGTATAGAATCATGTCATCTGCAAATAGTGATAATTTAAGTTCTTCCTTTCCTATTTTTATGCCTTTAATTTCTTTCGTCTGTCTAATTGCTCTGGCCAGTGTTTCGAGAACCTTATTGAATAGAAGTGGTGATAGAGGGCATCCCTGTCTTGTTCCAGATTTTAGAGGGAATGCCTTCAATTTTTCTCCATTGAGAATGATGCTAGCCTGAGGCTTAGCATAGATAGCTTTTACAATGTCGAGGTAAGTTCCTGTTATCCCTAGTTTTTCTAATGTTTTGAACATAAAGGGATGCTGTACTTTGTCGAATGCTTTTTCTGCGTCTATTGAGATGATCATATGGTTCTTATTTTTAAGTCTATTGATGTGGTGAATAACATTTATTGATTTCCGTATATTGAACCATCCTTGCATCCCAGGGATGAATCCTACTTGATCATGGTGCACAATTTTTTTGATGTGCCTTTGTATCCGATTCGCCAGAATTTTATTGAGGATTTTTGCATCTATGTTCATCAGAGATATTGGTCTGTAGTTTTCTTTCTTTGAGGTGTCTTTGTCTGGTTTCGGAATCAGGGTGATGTTGGCCTCATAGAATGAATTTGGCAGAGCTCCTTCTTTTTCTATTTCCTGAAATAACTTGAAAAGTATTGGTATTAATTCTTCCTTAAAGGTTTTGTAAAACTCCGCTGTATACCCATCCGGTCCTGGGCTTTTCTTGGTTGGAAGTCTTTTGATTGCTTCTTCTATTTCATCTATTGTTATTGGTCTGTTTAAGTTGTGAGTATCCTCCTGACTCAGTCTGGGCAAATCATATGACTTAAGGAATTCATCAATGTCTTCACTATCTTCTATTTTATTGGAATATAGGTTTTCAAAATAATTTCTAATTGTCTTCTGTATTTCTGTAGTGTCTGTTGTGATATTGCCTTTTTCATCCCGTATGTTAGTGATTTGAGTTCTCTCTCTTCTTCTCTTCGTTAGCATGGCTAAGGGTCTGTCGATCTTATTTATTTTTTCAAAGAACCAACTTTTAGTTTTGTTAATTTTTTCAATAGTTTCTTTTGTTTCAATTTCATTGATTTCCGCTCTGATTTTAATTATTTCTTGCCTTCTGCTACATTTGCTGTTGTTTTGCTCTTCCTTTTCTAGGGTTTTGAGATGAAGTGTGAGCTCATTTATTTGTTGGTTTTTCCTTTTTTTGAGGAATGACCTCCAAGCAATGAATTTCCCTCTTAAAACTGCTTTCATTGTGTCCCATAGATTCCGATATGTTGTGTCTGTATTTTCATTTATCTCTAAGAATTTTTTGATTTCTTCCTTTATGTCTTCTGTAACCCATTGATCATTCAGTAACATATTGTTCATTTTCCATGTGATGTAGGATTTTTCCTTCTGTCTTTTATCATTGATTTCCAGTTTCATTCCATTATGATCAGATAAAATGCATGGTATTATCTCCACCCCTGTATATTTACTGAGGGTTGCCCTATGGCATAATATATGGTCTATTTTTGAGGAGGATCCATGTGCTGCTGAGAAAAAAGTATATCCACTTGATGATGGTTGATATATTCTATATATGTTTTCAATGTTTCTATTTTTTTAATTTTTTTTATTTTATTATTATTATTTTTTTTTAATTTTAATTTTCATTTTTTATTATCACTATTATTTTTGTTAAAATTTGTTTTTCGTCTTTTCTGTCTTTCTTTATTATCTAATCTTTGTTATTATTGTTTCTTTTGTCTTTTCATTTCTTTTCAATCTTCTTATTCCCCCTTCCTTGAATTCTACCTGCCTACTCTCATTCTCTTTAGTGACTTCTTCCCTTCCCTTCTAATATCTTTCCTCTCAAGCATCAAATAAATCTATAAGAGTAAACAGTAACTCAGCAGTCAAACAGAACAAGAAGTAACATGAGCAGCATAAAAAAGCAAGGAAGAAAAGGAGTACAAACAATGAAGGACAGCCTAAATATTCAGGAGGACCTAGAGTCAGCAGAAAAATGGTCATATAAAGAAATCAAGGAATACCTTAGACAGATGGAATGGAACCTTAAAGAAGATACGAGACAGCAAATCCAAACAGTGAAAGAACACTTTGAAAATGAATTACATAGACAGATAAAAGAAGAAGTTAAGCATCTTTATCAGGAGATTGAGATTATAAAAAAAAAACCAAACAATAATTCTAGAAATGAAGGAAACGATAAACCAAATTAAAAACTCAATTGAGAGTATCACTAACAGAGTGGAGCAAGTAGAAGCCAGAACATCAGATAATGAAGACAAAATATATCATCTTGAAAAGAGCCTAGCCAACTCAGAAAGGCTGGTTAAAAACCACGAGAAAAACATCCAAGAGATATGGGATAACATAAAGAAACCAAACCTACGAGTCATCGGGATAGAAGAAGGTACAGAGATTCAAACCAAGGGAATGAGTAACCTGCTGAAAGAAATAATTACAGAAAACTTTCCACAAATAAAAAAGGAAACGGATATACAAATTGTAGATGCATACAGGACACCGAGCACACAAAATCACAGTAGACCAACGCCAAGACACATTGTTATGAAGATATCCAATATACAGAACAAAGAGAAAATACTAAAAGCTACAAGAGAAAGGAGGCAGATTACATTCAGGGGTAAACCAATAAGGTTAACAACGGATTTTTCATCACAGACGCTGAAAGCGAGAAGATCCTGGAACAACGTATTTCAAACACTGAAAGACAATGGATGCCAACCAAGAATTCTGTATCCAGCAAAATTAAGCTTCAGGTATGATAACGAAATAAAAATCTTTCATGATAAACAAAAGCTAAAAGAATTTGCAGCCAGAAAACCAGCATTGCAAGGCATCTTGAGAAAAACACTACACGAGGAAGAAATGAAAAACAATAACCAAAACCATCAGTGGGAAGTGCCTCTATAAAGACAGAGGGCGGGGGGAAAGCTAACCATGGAGAAACAAACTAAATAAAAAAAAAGAAGATAAATAATCAAACATGGCTGGAAGTACAAACCATATATCAATAGTAACTCTAAACATTAATGGCTTAAACTCTCCAATAAAGCGACATAGGCTGGTAACATGGATTAAAAAAACAAATCCAACAATATGCTGCCTCCAGGAGACACATCTGATTGGAAAAGACATACACAGGCTGAAGGTGAAAGGTTGGGAAAAAATATACCATGCACACGGTCCTCGTAAGCAAGCAGGGGTGGCCATCCTCATATCGAATAAAATTGACTTCAAGACTAAATTAATCAAAAGGGATAAGGAAGGACATTATATACTGTTAAAAGGAACCATTCACCAACAAGACATAACAATTATCAATATTTATGCACCAAATAATGGTGCTGCGACGTTCATAAAACAAATTCTCCTCAAGTTCAAGAATCAAATAGACCACAACACAATAATTATGGGTGACTTCAACACACCTCTCTCACAATTGGACAGATCCTCCAAACAAAAGCTGAATAAAGAAACTATAGAACTCAATATCACAATCAACAACCTAGACTTAACTGACATATATAGAATATATCAACCATCATCAAGTGGATATACTTTTTTCTCAGCAGCACATGGATCCTCCTCAAAAATACCAAGAGGAAGATGGCCGCTGCGTACGGGGGTTGCTGAAGTGCTGAGCGTGGTGCTCAAAGCAGCGGCTTTAATAGAGATTTCGCACAGTCTGTTAAAGCTCCTTTCACCGTTAATCTGTAGTGGACCACTTTGCCAAGGAGCAGGAAGAACAAAGAAATCGAAAAAGAGACGCTTGGCTGCTCAGAGCCGCGGGCGCTTTGCTCCCATCTGCTTCCTCTTTCGCTTCGCTCTGGGCGGAGAAGCTGAATGTGTAATCAGCAGTGGATTGTAAGTACCCGAGGCAAAGAAAGCTCAGTGAGCCCCGCCTTTTTTTTTTCTTTTTTTTTTGAATATTTTTTATACAGGGAGAGTTTGTGGATTGGGATTGCTGGCGGGGCTGTGGTTTCTGTGCCGAAAATCCACTCCACGGGAGCCGCCATTTGCTTTCTGCTTGCTGTCTTGATGGCTCTGTATACACTGTCCGGCAGCCGCACCTAGAGGTTGGAGCTGGGCTGCGTGCCGAGCCCTGTCCTCCGAAGGCTGGACTGCAGCCTCGAGCGTCTCTGTGGCCTGTTCGCCGCTGCACCTTCGGGCAGAGCCTGCTCTAGGGTCGTTCTGCACCCCCCTGCCAGGGGACCCGTGCTCTGGAGGAGGGGGACGGAGAGCCGCGGCGGCAGCCACTTGGGCCCCTGGGGCCTGGCACCGGGCTGAAGAGCTGCGGAGGCCAGGGCGGCTCTGCTACAGTCGCAGACAAGCGCGGACGCTCGCCAGGGCGGCTCTGCTACGGTTGCAGACAAGCGCGGACGCTCGTCAGCGCGGCCCAGAGTTTCATTTCTAGAAATCTGGACTGGAAACAGAAGCAGCAGTTTGTATAATCCCAAGAACTTGCTTATACCAGGAAGCTGTAAGGGCAACATGAATATTACTGAGGAGATGTAACATGGTGGCAGGCGCAGAGAGATCAAGTCTCTGACATCTTCAACTGCGCGGGCATAGGGAGCCATAAACTGTCTAAATGCTGTTTGCTCAGGATCACTAGGCAGTGCTGAGCTGACGTGGATCTGGGGTGTACAGGCTGGGCCCCTCAGAACACACACACAGAGCCCGAATCGGAAGCAATTAAGCTCCGGTTCGCCTGCTTCGTGTGACTCAGCACTAACGATCCCGCTGAAATAATTGGCCGGCCCTTAGGAACTTACAGAGGTAAAAGCCAACTGAGCCTTCATAGGCAGTGGCCACAGGACTGAAACGGGGATTGGGAGAGACAGTCAGGACCCACCCGTTGCATTGGTCATCCGGCAAAGGGAACAAACGGTCACCATTTGCATGGGATATCACCATGGCAGAGAAATGGCGTCACGGGCGGAGGAGATAACTGCATTGAAACCAGTGGGACAGGTGTGTAATCCCCTAGCCATCTCTCTCCACACAGCGGGGAAACCTTAAGGGCCACTCCCAGCTCTCCTGTGAACGCAATAACCAGACCGAGGGAATCAGGAGTGGCGCGGGACTCACGGCGCGGAACTCCCGGCTACCGCTCCCACCAGTGCTGACAACTGAGGTCTCTTGCACCAGCTACCGTGGGTGTGGCTACAGGAGGGCAAGCAAATTCACTGGGGGATCTCAGCCCCAAGCTCTACAAACTTAGGGTCTGTGGGAGGCAAACAGGGAGAGTGAGCCCAGGTGTTCATGAAAACAGGGCTCCCAGGAGCAGCAGACCTGGTGTGTAGCCAGTATTGTGGTGAGCGCCACAGGTGAGCACGGCCTGGCTTGAGGAAACACAAGACAAGGCCCTAGACACTCAGGATTGGAGACCCACCCAGTCTAGGAGAAAGAGCTGCTGCACAGTGAATGGTTCCCACCTATTGAGAGGAGAAGCTTGGCCAAGTGGGCACAGCTCCACCTACTGGAAGAGAAGTTAATAGAACTCTAGGACTGCATTTATTATTATTATTATTATTATTATTATTATCATTTTTTTTCTTTTCTTTTTCTTTTTTTTTCTTTTTTTTTCTTCTTTTTCTTTTCTTTTTTTTTTTTATTTGTTGTTGTTCTTTAATTTTTTTTCAATGTTTCTATTTTTTTTAATTTATTTTATTTTATTATTATTATTATTTTAATTTTAATTTTCATTTTTTATTATCACTATTATTTTTGTTAAATTTTTTTTTCCGCCACTTCTTCCAGGAGCCCTGACTTATTAATTGAAGAACAGTGTTTACAAGCCAAGATGGCTGTACCCGTTTCCACTGAGTGTCAGGTCTTGGTGGAGCAAAGCATGGGAATACTCATTGTGTGCACTGATCCGATGTGGACAGACAGATGATCTCTCCATCTACATATTTGCCTGCCCACTATCCATCTACTTATCTGCTTACCTGAGTCTAGATGAGTATCTACTTGTATCTGCCGAGACACGAGTGCAGCTATATCCAGATACAGACACGGATGTGGATTCATAGACAGAGGTTAGACAGAGGGTAAGCTCTAAATATCTATTTATTCACTGAAGTCTCATAGAGATTTAAAATTGCTTAGGAAATACTAACGTGTACCTTCATGGAAAGCAAATGGACCCATAGAATAATCAGCATTGTCTATCCATCTCTAACATTACAACCGCCAATCAAAATGGTGCTATTCAAAATTACTAAATCAATGTATCTACCATTTGCTCCAGGTAGCTGGTTAATTTGTAACGTACATATGTTACTTTGTCACAGTCTGCATCCTAGTTTGCATTTACCTACTTGCTCTTTGATTTTTTTTTTTAAGTTTTCATACATGAAAATTTACTATTGTTCCCTCTACCCTGGGGTCAATCCCAGGATTCTGCTTGCCCTGGGGGCAGCCTCTGTCCCATAGAGTGAGTCCTAATTTAGTTCTTCTGTCCATAACCAGTATGCAGGCTCTAGAAGTCAGCAGTGTGAATCTCGTTCTTGCTTCTGCAGGGCAGGTGCTCTGTAAGCCTTTACTGAATGAAGGAGTAAAGGAATCGTCAAGCAAAACCACCTCAGAAGGACAAGGGCTTCAAAGGTCTTCTGTTTCACACCATTCCTGCCTTAGCAGGAAGCATTAAAAAATGAAGAATCGCAACATTTGAAAATTATAAGAATTGTATGACAAAGTCCAGTTCTTAGTCTTTCTATGTAGTTCAGATGCTCTGACCCCCTGGCTCTTGCTCTATCTGGCTTCCATCCCTGGGCTCTAAATGGAGGTGGCCAGCCTCAGCAGGACATCTGCTCTTAGTTTTCCACAATCCTCACAGCTCCTTACTGTGCCCTAAGAGTGAATATTGCATTTGGTCATATGGACTGCACTCATCACCCTGTTTCTGCTCTTTGTTTGTTGTTGTCATTGTTGTTTTTAAGATAGGTTCCTACTGTGTTGCCCAGGCTGCCTTGAGTCCTGGACTCCAGGAATCCTCCTGCCTCAGCCTTCCCAGTAGCTGGGACGATGCATTGTGCCATTTTTAAAAATTTCCCCTGGTTTAGAGTTACAAGGAGAGTGAAACATTTTTCTTCTCTGGCTCTATTGAAAACTGATAAACCAAAGCAACACCAAAAGCACCAGGTGTTTCCAGAAAGTAAGAAATCTCACCTTTCCTTTAGAAATGGAAAAATATAACTATTTGTTTAATGATCTATAAAGAATGTCCCCAAGGAAATTCCCCAGCATGCTTCACTCATTGGTACATCCTTCTGGCTCCTGCAGGCATGTCAGCTTGGGAAGGCCACGTCCACTGGCCAACGGAGCTGAACATGCTTCCTGCTCTAAAGAGACAGTGGGGATATTTCCACCCTTCCTCATGCCCTGGCTTTGGGACGCCAATGAGTGCCCTCAAGGTTACATCAAGTTTAATGCTGAACCTTTCTTTTTCTTGGTGAACTTTTATACTTGGATGAACTGAATAAGCTCCTTTTTCAATTCATTTTCCTTGTCTGAGTGTTTGGATGATCATCTGGCCATAGAACAAATTTAAAACAGCAGCTGAATGGCTCGTTGAGTTTGGTCAAGCCGATGTGTCCTCTGTCTCAACTCTGCAGAGTTTCCAGTAAAATTGGATTGTTGGGGATGAAGTCTTTATTTCACAATATTTACTGATGAGTATTAAACAGGAAAATAAAATTAAAGTTGTGTGAAAGATTAAAGCTCTTTTGTGTTGAGAGACATCTGTTTATTGCTTTCATTATAAATGTGCTCTAGCTCCGGAGGCAAAACACAAAGCAAATTTAAATTAAAGTAAAAAGACACAAAGCCAGACAAGGCTGCTATGCCCTTGAGAGAACAATCAATTGCGGGCATCAATAGCTGGAACAACTGTGTCAGGGGACAGGGTACACCACGCTGTTCCCAGGAGAGCCAATTCATGACTGAGTTTCTACCTTGCAAGTGTCGCTTCTGACGCTGGCCATCTTTCTTTTACTTACTGATTCAACACCTATTAATCAGCACCCCTTGTGCCAGGCATGGGGCAAGGTCCAAGGGCATCTTGGTGAGCAGTCAGCACCTGGTCCCTCTCCTCTTCTGAACCAGGTTGTGCCATCTGGGCCTGGCCAGCTGGAGCCCAGGGTCAAACACAGCTCCAGAGAAGTTAGATGTTATTTTCTCTTGCTTTCCTTCCATTGTATTTCCTGTCCTGCTTTATTTCTCCCCTTCACATTTCTTTATTAAAGTATTGAACTTGGTGCTGAGCATAAAATGTGGATTCAGTCTTGTGTGCGGGAGCACTCCTGTCCCCTACAGCAGGCTCAGGAAGAGGGAGGCTGGCTGTCATGCACTGTCCTGAGGCTGTCTCTTGTTGCTGTTCACCCTTTTGCTTTTCATTACAACAGAAACTGGAATAAATTAGCTTAAAAAGCAAAAGGGGAACTGAATTCATGAAAGGGCAAAATATACTGAGGCAGGGAATGAGCAGAAATAGGAGGGGCTGTGTCCTTTAAGAATACAACCCAGGGAAGCGAGCTGAGACAGGGCTGCAGGTGCTGTCCCCAGGAGCATTTGCAAGTGAGCACAGGTAAACCGCCTTTCTTGCGTTCAGCTGTCAAGAGACAGGAGGACCCGAGGCGGAGGACATCCAGGCAGCCAGTGAGCTCTGAGCCCCCATAATCAACTCCTGGATGCAAGACAGTCCTGGAAAACTATGAAGGGGGCATATCTCCATCAAGTCTTGCAAACCTAGAATGTGAGGAGCAGGGTGCATGGGGGCTGTCTCAAGGCAGAGGAACTTGGAGGTGCTCACCACGGGAAATGTCTAGAGTCTGAGGTGATGGTGTTGTTGATCCACCAGAGTTGATCACTGCCCACCCAGTGTCCACAGGAATTAAAGCAGCACACTGTACCTCACACACAGGGGAAAATATTATGCAGCAAACAAAAATAAATAACAAAATCCAAATAGGATCTCTGCCCACTCCCACACACAGAACCAGAGCACGTGCTCAGAAACCATCTGACTTAGAGACTTGTCTAGCTTTCTAGAACAGTTCTAGAAAGATTCAGTATTAGCTAACATAGACTCTTTTAAACTGTCTCAGACTTTCCAGGTATGTCTTTTGGTTTCTGAAAAGTGCCAAGAGGTTCATATGTGGAGAACAAGAGGGTGCATAATTTAGTTAGAAATTCCATCAACGGGGCTGGTTCAGTTATGTCCACATTGCGATGACCTTGCTCAAGGCCCGTAGTGCAGAAAAACTCAATTTCATAGCCACTTCATTCCTGGGGGAATAGCATTTGAGTCACCTACATATTTGTATCATGTCGCCTTTGAGAGCGAACGTCAGATATTTTTTGTTGTTTATGAGCTTAACACACAATAAAGCAAATGATCCACAAAGACAGAAGAAACTATTTTATCTAACATGAAAGGATTTAAATATTCAAATATTTTGATACCCAATAGGCAGATAATGGAATCTGGTGTATTTTCTAATAGAGTTTTTACAAGGCTTTTGAAGGAATTTGGTTTAGATACATTGTTTTACTTTTTGTATTGTAAAGCTTTTTTCTTTTTTTCTTTCTTTTTTTTTAAGAGTTCCAGTTCAGAAACATTGACATCATCATGACTGTCACGGAGTGTGCCTGCAGAAACTGAACACCGTGAATTCTTTTGAAGTTTAAAAAACTGAATTTTGGGTTATGGCAATTATTCTTTTAAACATTTATGGAACTTGTCCATTTTTATTTTCAAAGATGGAAGTTTTAATTGCAGTGGGGGATGAATTCTCCATCTATGCAAACTCTTTTATCCTGGACTTCCCTGAATTAGTTAAGGCAATGTCAACTACAGGGGAAGAAAAAACCTGGCAGCCCAGGGTTTTACCCCAATAGAAGATGCAGCCATTGCTCTTCTCCATGAGACCCCTCCAGGACCCAAACCTTCCACCACAGGGCCTGACACCCTGCAGCCTGGCTGACCTCAGCCACTCTTTTGCACATGGGAAGAGTGCAGTTAGAACACAGTTCTATCATGTGGGAAGGTCCTGGGGTGCAAACCAAGAGTGATCGGCCCCATGAAACTGTAATAGAGGGGAGAAGGTACAGTCTAGCTGTGTCCCCAGGAGAAAAGGGAATCAGATTTTGTAACACATACAAAGTTTTGCTACACATTAACTACATAGGTTCCTAGTGCTCTGTGTTCAAATTCAATTTTCTGACATAGAAAACACACACAAAAAAGAAGATCTCCAGTCTTCTTCTACCAGGATGTCATGTTAGGCGCCCTCAAGGCCACCCTTAGGTTTGGTAATTTCCCAGGAAGACACAGCAGCACACAGTAGCACTCCAAGTATGATGATGGATTATATCAAAAAGATACAAAGCAAAAGCCATAAAGGAAAGGTCCATGGGCTGAAGGGCAGAAGCAGCCAGGTACAGGCCTCCAGGAGCCCTCTCTCCATGGAGCCACCCGAGATTTGATTCCTCCAGCATCCAAGGGTGACACATCTGAGACACTCTCTACCAAGGAGTTTCATTAGAAACTTAGTGCCTAAAGACTTGACTTAGGGCTGGTCTCCTGGTTCACACCGAAATTCCTGACTCCCTGGGGGAAAGAAGGTGCTCAGCATGGACATTCGTGGTGGTAACAGTTTAGGCCCAGGGAGCCACTCTCCTTCTTCTAGGAACAGGAAGCTTCCCAAATCCAGTGTCCCAGATGCTAATTGATGGCTGCCTTCCCAGCAGACCCGAGCAGGGCAGGCTCAGGCAGTCTTGGTGGTGTAGGTGATTTTGCTTTTCCAAATGACAGGAAGAAGTGTGAGACTTTAATAAGGAAGCCGGATGCTCAAGGAAATTGACAGTTATCCTCTGATCACTTTTTGCTGTGGGTGGTGGAGTGTGGCGGACTTGAGGGGGCAGAAAGGAGAAACCCCACCAAAGCAGCAGAGTCACTGGGGTTCTCCTGCCTGGTGTGCCTGGCAAGCCCTCATGGTCACCCAGAGCCTGGATTCCACACTCCTCCTCCTCCCTCCTAACAACTCTATTTGAGCTTCACTAAAAACCCCTTCCTACTTAAATTGATTGAATCGAACTGGTTTTCTGTGCTGAGAATGTCAAATTGTACAGCCCCTTAGCTTTAGAGTGTGACAGAACAGATTATGGTCACCCATGGAACTGTCAATGTCTATTTTGCCACTTACATTCTAATGTTTTTAGATTTTCATTAAAAACATTTTGAGACTCAGCTTCACTTGAAAATCAGAATATTTGGAAACTCTGTAAAAGGAAATAGAGTTCAATAATAAACACAAAGGAGTCTATGAAGAACACTCATTTATTATTAGTTATGAATTAAATAGTATGACTAATTAGTTATGTAATTATTGACCACCTACTGTCTCCCAGGCTGTGGACCAGGAGCCACGACTGCTGTGGTGATCAGAGTACAATGGGGAGAGGGACCAGGACTCTGTTTCCTGATCAGTTTGTTAATCCACTGGGGATATCATCAGATAAAAATGCAGAAGGTCCTGAGGAGACTATTCTGGATCAGACCCACTTACTTCCTTATGTGGATGCCATTTCTTCCTTAAAACACTCTAAGAAGTAGACACTATTATCATTAGATGAGGCACAGAGAGTGAGGAGACTGCTCAGCATCACACAGATAACCAGACACCACGGGTGCTGCTGAGCTGGTGCCCGGCCTCCCCCCCAATCCTGCCCTCTGCATCTGGGACCAGAGGGGCTCCAACCCTGCTCTTCAACACATCTCAGTGGGATTGAGCTTGGATGGCAGAATTGTAGCAAATAAATATTTGTTAATTTTAAAAAAGCAGAGGTTGGTTTTGAGGCTGATGCAGTTGCTCTGCTGTGCAGCTGGGGAGTTTTGCCAGTGCGCCCAGGAATCCTGAGGCAGAGGCAGCTTGCCATCCTCTCCCAAGCCCTTTGCTCCTGTCTTTAAGTGCAAAGCAGCCCCAGTTCTACAAGTGCACACTGATTCCATTGTGAACATCCTCCTCTGGGCGGAAGGGCAACCTGCTGGCAGACTCTCTGCAGCTGGCAACAGAACCTTCCCTCTCCAGGGGAAACACCATCCTCCAAGCACTTGGTGCATCCTTGGACTATGACACCAGCAGACATTTTCCCAGAGCAGGTGAGAGACAGAAACTGGAGGGCAGATTGTCTGTGGATGTTTTTGATGCCTGGTGCAGACTGAGGCTCCTCTCGGTCCTGCCAGGTGACGATGCACAGGAGGTTCTAAAGAAAGGGATTCCTTGATGCCCAGGTGCATTTCCATGGGCAATGGCAGACCAGCACATCCAAGCTTGCACCTTCACAGACCACATTCTGCTGAGGCTGGGTAAGTAGCATTCAATGTTTCTAGTGGATTTTCTTAACAGGCGTGGTTTTTTGCATATAACAATTTCACCTGCTCATGGGGCACAATATGATATCGGGATACACGTGCATGCTGGGTCCTTCATATATCTGTTTTAGTTAAAGCTTCGTCCCAGGGTTTCATAAACTGACTTCCAGACCACTCACATATAATTGAATCAAGCCTTTATTGAACCACACCGGTGGCGGCTGACCAGAACATAAAGCTGTTCCCCTGATCAGCCCCGAACAATTGCAAGGGCACTCCTTATAAGCCTGAAAACTGCAAAAGGGATGTTTGGGGGGTCTAGCCAATACAAGCAAGCCAGGTTACAGAAGCGGGACAGTGCAGTCAAGCGGAGGGAAGCCTAACCAATTACAGTTATCCCAGTCACCCCAGTTACAGAAACAGAGCCCATTACCCTAGTTACAGAAATAATGCCCCATCAGGTAGTTCCATGTTCTTAAAGGTTTCTATAGCAAAAGAAAAGAACATCTTGCTCCAGTCATGACTCTTCTACTTGGCATGGTTGTTTTACAGGATGAAGTCATAAAACAAAATGGAGTCACATTTGCTCCTACTATCACATATCAAAGCTAGTGTCATAGAAGGTGAGAACAGAATACTGGTTACCAGAGGTGTGTTCATAGAACTACCTGATAAGTCCCTCTGTGATGGGGACTTGCTTCTGTCCTTTGGGATCTAAATGTCTTTATCCTGTGAGATGCCTGTTAGGCAGAGGTCTCAGGTCACCCTGGGGCTTCATTCTGCCCTTTTGAAACATCATGTTGTGGGGGAGGAAAACCTTTGACACAAACTGAACTGCCCCTTCCCAAGGGTCTTGGGCTCACAGAGGCACTCAGTTCTTGGAGAACTTCTGTCTCCCAAGATAAGCTTATTAGATGCAAAGGCATTTATAAGATTTATAGATTCACTAGAATCATTGAGCTTGACAGCACAGCCACACACCAGAGATGATGATTACATCATCTTATCTCTCTCTCTCTCTCTCTCTCTCTCTCTCTCTCTCTCTCTCTCTCTCACACACACACACACACACACACACAGCTTTTTATGTTTCAAAATCACTTAATATGGTGGTAGACACATCACCCCAATTAGAGGAAGGGACCAGCTGCTGCCCGCAAGGTAGGCAGACCGTGCGTCCCGGAGAAGGGGCCCAGCGGCCCGCTGGCCTAGTTGAAAGATCACCCCAATTGGAGGAGGGCCACAGCCGCCACCCACCCCTGCAAGGGAGACTTTGCAACTATAAAAGAGTGATATAAATATATAGGGGGAAAATTCAATAACACAACAGTTTCACCAAGCAGAAAGAAACGTGAGCAGTATGAAAAGACAAGGAAAGAAAGGACCACAAGCAATGCAGTCAACTCAACTTTAGAAGAGGTAATAGCTGCAGCAGATGGAATGTCAGATAAAGAATTCAGGATTTAACACTTCAGATGATCTGGAGTCTCAAGGAAGACATTAGACAGCAAAATCAGACAATGAAAGATCACTTCAATAATGAATTACATAAACAAATCCAAGAAGCAAAGGATCAAATATATAGGGAGATAGAGGTTATAAAAAACAAACAAACAGAAATACTAGAAATGCAGGAAGCAATAAACCAACTTAAAAACTCAAATGAGAATACTACCAGCAGAGTAGAACACTTAGAAGATAGAACATCAGACAATGAAGACAAATTATTTCAACTTGACAAAAACATAGACAGCTCAGCGAGACTCTTAAGAAACCATGAGCAGAACATCCAAGAAATATGGGATAACATAAAGAGA
This sequence comes from Marmota monax, assembly GCF_021218885.2. Taxonomy (NCBI): domain Eukaryota; kingdom Metazoa; phylum Chordata; class Mammalia; order Rodentia; family Sciuridae; genus Marmota; species Marmota monax. The sequence continues at coordinate 16,398 of NW_026694688.1, forward strand.
CCAAACTTAAGAGTCATTGGGATACAGGAAGGTATAGAGGTCCAAACCAGAGGAATGAGCAATCTGTTCAACGAAATAATACGAGAAAACTTCCCAGACTTGAAGAATGAGACAGAATCCCAAATCCTAGAAGCCTACAGGATGCCGAACGTGGAAAATCATAAGAGATCCACACCTAGACACATTTTAATGAAGATGCCCAACATACAGAATAAGGAGAGAATTTTAAAAGCTTCAAGAGAAAGGAAGCATATTACATTTAGGGGTAAACCAATCAGGATAACAGCTGATCTTTCAACACAGACTCTGAAAGCTAGAAGATCCTGGAACAACATTTTTCAAACGCTGAAAAAAATGGGTTCCAACCAAAAATTGTGTATCCAGCGAAATTAAGCTTCAGGATGGAAGATGAAATTAAAACCTTCCACGATAAACAAAAGCTAAAAGAATTTGCAGCTAGAAAACCATCTTTTCAAAACATCCTTGGCAAAACATTACAGGAAGAGGAAATGGAAAATAACAATGAAAACCAACAGTGGGAGGTAGTACAGTAAAGGGAAAAAATAATCAAAGAGGAAAAACAAACCATGTTAAGTAACATAAATAAACAAATATGGCTGGAAGAACAATCCATATCTCAATAATAACCCTAAATGTTAATGGCTTAAACTCACCAATTAAGAGACACAGGCTAGTAGAGTGGATAAAAAAAAAAGATACAACAATATGCTGCCTACATGAGACGCATTTGATAGGAAGAGACATACATAGACTGAAGGTGAAAGGTTGGGAAAAAATCATATCACTCATATGGACTTCGGAAACAAGCAGGAGTGTCCATACTCATATGAAATAAAACTAGATTTCAAGCCAAAGTTAATCAAAAGGGATAAAGAGGGACACTACATACTGCTCAAGGGAACCATACACCAACAAGACATAACAATCATAAATATATATGCTACAAACAATGGTGCAGCTATGTTCATCAAACAAATTCTTCTCAAGTTCCAGAGTCTAATAGACCACCATACAATAATTATGGGAGACTTCAACATACCTCTCTCACCACTGGACAGATCTTCCAAACAAAAGTTGAATAAAGAAACTATAGAACTCAATAATACAATTAATACCCTAGACTTAATTGACATATATAGAATATACCACCCAACATCAAGCAGTTACACTTTTTTTCTCAGCAGCACATGGATCCTTCTCAAAAATAGATCATATATTATGTCACAGGGCAACTCTTAGACATCATAAAGGAGTAGAGATAATACCATGCATCTTATCTGATCATAATGGAATGAAACTGGAAATCAATGATAAAAGAAGGAAGGAAAAATCATGCATCACCTGGAAAATGAACAATATGTTACTGAATGATCAATGGGTTATAGAAGACATCAAGGAGGAAATTAAAATATTCTTAGAGATAAATGAAAACACAGACACAACATATCGGAATCTATAGGACACAATGAAAGCAGTTCTAAGAGGAAAATTCATTGCCTGGAGTTCATTCCTTAAAAAAAAAAAAAAAGGAAAAACCAACAAATAAATGATCTCACACTTCATCTCAAAATCCTAGAAAAAGAAGAGCAAAAAAACAGCAAAAGAAGTAGAAGGCAAGAAATAATTAAAATCAGAGCTGAAATTAATGAAATCAAAACAAAAGAAACAATTGAAAAAATTGACAAAACTTAAAGTTGGTTCTTTGAAAAAATAAATAAGATTGACAGACCCTTAGCCATGCTAACGAAGAGAAGAAGAGATAGAACTCAAATTACTAGCATATGGGATGAAAAAGGCAATATCACAGCAGACACTTCAGAAATACAGAAGATAATTAGAAATTATTTTGAATCCTTATACTCCAATAAAATAGAAGATAGTGAAGGCATCGATAAATTTCTTAAGTCATATGATCTGCCCAGATTGAGTCAGGAGGATATAGACAACCTAAACAGACCAATATCAATTGAGGAAATAGAAGAAGCCATCAAAAGACTACCAACTAAGAAAAGCCCAGGATTGGATGGGTATAGAGCAGAGTTTTACAAAACCTTTAAAGAAGAACTAATACCAATACTTTTCAAGCTATTCCAGGAAATAGAAAAAGAGGGAGAACTTCCAAATTCATTCTACGAGGCTAACATCACCCTGATTCCTAAACCAGACAAAGATACTTCAAAGAAAGAAAACTACAGACCAATATCTCTAATGAATCTAGATGCAAAAATCCTCAATAAAATTCTGGCAAATCGGATACAAATACATATCAAAAAAATTGTGCACCATGATCAAGTAGGATTCATCCCTGGGATGCAGGCTGGTTCAATATACAGAAATCAATAAATGTTATTCACCACATCAATAGACTTAAAGATAAGAACCATATGATCATCTCGATAGATGCAGAAAAAGCATTCGACAAAGTACAGCAACCCTTTATGTTCAAAACTCTAGAAAAACTAGGGATAACAGGAACATACCTCAATATTGTAAAAGCTATCTATGCTAAGCCTCAGGCTAGCATCATTCTCAATGGAGAAAAATTGAAGGCATTCCCTCTAAAATCTGGAACAAGACAGGGATGCCCTTTCTCACCACTTCTGTTCAACATAGTTCTTGAAACACTGGCCAGAGCAATTAGACAGACAAAAGAAATTAAAGGCATAAAAATAGGAAAAGAAAAACTTAAATTATCACTATTTGCAGATGACATGATTCTATACCTAGCAGACCCAAAAGGGTCTACAAAGAAACTATTAGAGCTAATAAATGAATTCAGCAAAGTGGCAGGATATAAAATCAACACGCATAAATCAAAGGCATTCCTGTATATCAGCGACAAATCCTCTGAAATGGAAATGAGGACAACCACTCCATTCACAATATCCTCAAAAAAATAAAATAAAATACTTGGGAATCAACCTAACAAAAGAGGTGAAAGTTTTATACAATGAAAACTACAGAACCCTAAAGAGAGAAATAGAAGAAGATCTTAGAAGATGGAAAAATATACCCTGTTCATGGATAGGCAGAACTAACATCATCAAAATGGTGATATTACCCAAAGTTCTCTATAGGTTTAATGCAATGCCAATCAAAATCCCAATGGCATTTCTTGTAGAAATAAAGAATCATGAAATTCATATGGAAAAATAAAAGACCCAGAATAGCAAAAACAACTCTAAGCAGGAAGTGTGAATCAGGTGGTATAGCAATACCAGACTTCAAAATATACTACAGAGCAATAGTAACAAAAACAGCATGGTACTGGTACCAAAACAGGCAGGTAGACCATTGGTACAGAATAGAGGACACAGAAACCAATCCACAATATTACAACTATCTTATATTTGATAAAGGGGCTAAAAGCGTGCAATGGAGGAAGGATAGCATCTTCAACAAATGGTGCTGGGAAAACTGGAAATCCATATGCAACAAAATGAAACTGAATCCCTTTTTCTCACCATGCACAAAAGTTAATTCAAAATGGATCAAGGAGCTTGATATCAAATCAGAGACACGGCATCTGATCGAAGAAAAAGTTGGCTTTTATCTACATACTGTGGGGTCGGGCTCCAAATTCCTCAATAGGACACCCATATCACAAACTTAATAACTAGAATCAACAAATGGGACTTACTCAAACAAAAAGTTTTTTCTCAGCAAAAGAAACAATAAGAGAGGTAAATAGGGAGCCTACCTCCTGGGAACAAATCTTTGGTCCTCACACTTCAGATAGAGCCCTAATATCCAGAGTATACAAAGAACTCAAAAAATTAAACAATAAGAAAACAAATAACCCAATCAACAAATGGGCCAAGGACCTGAACAGACACTTCTCAGAGGAGGACATACAATCAATCAACAAGTACATGAAAAAATGCTCACCATCTCTAGCAGTCAGAGAAATGCAAATCAAAACCACCCTAAGATACCATCTCACTCCAGTAAGATTGGCAGCCATTATGAAGTCAAACAACAACAAGTGCTGGTGAGGATGTGGGGAAAAGGGTACACTTGTACATTGCTGGTGGGACTACAAATTGGTGCAGCCAATTTGGAAAGCAGTATGGAGATTTCTTGGAAAGCTGGGAATGGAACCACCATTTGACCCAGCTATTCCCCTTCTCGGTATATTCCCTAAAGACCTAAAAAGAGCATGCTACAGGGACACTTCTACATCGATGTTCATAGCAGCACAATTCACGATAGCAAGACTGTGGAACCAACCTAGATGCCCTTCAATAGACGCATGGATAAAAAAAATGGCATTTATACACAATGGAATATTACTCTGCATTAAAAAAATGACAAAATCATAGAATTTGCAGGGAAATGGATGGCATTAGAGCAGATTATGCTAAGTGAAGCTAGCCAATCCCTAAAAAACAAATGCCAAATGTCTTCTTTGATATAAGGAGAGTAACTAAGAACAGAGTAGGGACGAAGAGCATGAGAAGAAGATTAACATTAAACAGGGATGAGAGGTGGGAGGGAAAGGGAGAGAGAAGGGAAATTGCATGGAAATGGAAGGAGACCCTCAGGGTTATACAAAATTACATACAAGAGGAAGTGAGGGGAAAGGGAAAAAACAAGGGGGAGAAATGAATTACAGTAGATGGGGTAGAAAGAGAAGAGGGGAGGGGAGGGGAGGGGAGGGGGGATAGTAGAGGATAGGAAAGGCAGCAGAATACAACAGACACTAGTATGGCAATATGTAAATCAGTGGATGTGTAACAGATGTGATTCTGCAATCTGTATACGGGGTAAAAATGGGAGTTCATAACCCACTTGAATCAAAATGTGAAATATGATATATCAAGAACTATGTAATGTTTTGAACAACCAACAATAAAAATTATAAAAAAAATACAATAAAAATAAATTTACCATTTTACTAAAAAAAAATCACTTAATATGCATTATCTCATCTGCTGGGACATTAAGGGCAGCCTTTATACTTATAATAATAACTCTTAATTGCATGACAGTCCCATCATGGGTATTTTATTGTTCACCCAGTCCTCCTGATTTCAAGGTGCCATGGTAGTCCAGGGGAGGAGAGCGGCTATGGTGCCATTCCCTCCATTGGAAATTCAAGGAGGTGATGTCAGGAGAAATCAGAGCTTGCTCAAGTCACCGAGCACTGTGAGGCTTTCTGTCCCTGGCCAATGGAACCCCATCCTGTGCCCCATCGTGCACGCCCCTGACCCCCTTGCTATAAGGACAGGGAGGGCCTTTACCTCCTACTGCTCCCTGGCTCTGTCTACATGTGCCTGTCACTGTGGTGGATTTGCAAAAGAGCAGAAGCCGCAGGGAACTAGCACATTCTTCTGAACAAGCCTCCGTGGGAGTTAGGATTCTAAGCTCCATTCCTCACTCCTCCGGGTGCCATGTTGGTTGGACAGGGGGCCTCTCTGAGCATCAGCTTACCCTGCTGTCCTAACTGACTGATGATCTTGCCAGCATGTGGCACTTTTGATGAGGATCTTCATGTAACCAGGGTCAGATGAACCCGGCAATTTAAAATGCACCTCACAATTTTAAAAACAAGGGAAATAAAATCACAAAGTGTGTTGGATAGGCAATCTATAAGCCACAAACTCATGAAGAGCAAAATGATAAATTTTTAAAAGTTCACGTTCAATGGTGTTTCATGGAATATAAATTAAATCAATATGTAGCTCTCGACTTACACGGAAAAGATCCCCAATAATTTCACAAAATGTAAATGTGCATTACAAACCTTTTTTTCTATTAGAAGTGCAAATTCCAGGATGGAGTTTCAAAACAATTGTGTATCTATAAGAGGGCATATCTTTTTGACCAAGTGATTTTGTTAGAATTCCATTAAGAAAATAGAGGTATATGTACATGTATGTAGAAAGATTATTTGCAATGATTTTTAGTAGCCACAAAAATAAAAACCTTGAAACAGCAAGAGTGTCTCAAAATAGAGCATTAGTTCATACCTGACTTGAGGGAAGTGGTCCACCCCAGCGACACCTGCCACAACCTGCCCCCTGCCCCTGATCACTCTCTAGTTCTCTCTCCTGGAACTCAGCTGTCCCTCTACTTCTCATCCTGCCTGTGTCACAGGCTCTGTCCCCTGGCCTAAGAAGCCTTTCTAGGGAACAGGTGCACTGGCCAGATCTCAGCTGCTCCCCAAGCCCACCAGTCGGGGAGTCAGGAGAGTCCATCCAGGGTATTCCAGGAGATGTCTCCCCTCTCCAGATAACTGCATTCTCCCTTTCAGGCCAGCGCAGAGCAGGGTGACGGGCACTTGTCCACAGTAGTGCCCTTGCCCTGGACAGTCAGCCTTTTCTTTCACTGTGGGGTTACCTTTTTTTGCAAAGTTTTAGTTTCCTGAGATCTTGGGTTTAAATCCAACATTTGGATAATCTGCATTACATTTTGTAAATGGTAAAAAAAAAAAAAAAAAAAACAAATAAACAAACAAAAAACAGTAAAAATTAAAAAAAAAAAAACTTTTGTGGGTAAGAATATTTGGCCAAATATCATTTTCCCCCATTTTTATTGGTGCATTAATGTTTTACATAGTGGTGGGATTTGTTGTTACCTATTCATACCCAGGCACAACATAATAATAGAATTTGGCCAAGTATTTTTTAATTCAGAGTTTTGGAAACTGGATTTTAAATCAGATGCCTTGTCAGCATGGCCCGTTGTTTCTGTGAGAAATTTAAACCATGTGTCCATCCTAAAGCACATCTGAATTGCTTTGGATGTCCTTGCACCAAGTTTCTCTAGTGCCCACCAGTGTCTGTGTTGCCTTTGTGACTCCACAGCACCATCTGTCTCCCCACTGGTTCCTCAGAACTCATCTCACCAACCACCTGTGTGTGGGTGTAAGAGTGACCACTGAGGGCTGAGTGTGTGCCCTGTGCACACCTGCCCTGTCCATCATTCCTGGTTATCAGAGAGACGAGTCCTAAGAATGTCACAGATCCACAAGCTGATGAGGACAGCAGCCAGCCCCGGAACCTGGTCTGCACAGAGACCCTCTGATATACTCATGTCACTGAGCTCCTCCCCGGGATGACACGCCCAGGCCAGCTAGCTTTCAACCCCCATGCTGTGTTTAAATTCAGGATCTTTCTGCTGTCAGTGACAGTGATACACAGAATCCCACTTGAGAAGTGTGGTTCAGTCCACAATGAGGGGGGCACTTTGGATACCCAAATTTTCAAATAGATTTGAATCCATTGTCAACAATTTTAAAATTCAGAAATTTCATGTGAGGGAAAGATGTCCCAAATCTTCTTGTGGTTGGTAGAGTTTGGGTCTCCGTGACCTTCGCCCCTGATGTTTTGCCCATATATTACCTTCTGAAACAAAAGTTATTTACAAACCTGATTAAGGTTACTAATTAGTTGACCTTGCAATAAGGAGAGGATCCTGAGTTATCCAGGTGAGACTGGTATCCTCATCCTGGCCATCCCTCTTGCCAGAATCCAACTCTGAAGTTCAGTTTCCTGCTGTCCTTCACACACCACTGTGCCAAATGGCCCACAGCACGTGCACCTTGATTGGTGGACAGCATGACATCCTGGACAGTCTGCAGCTAATATAAAGCCAGGTCCATGAGCATGCACAATCAACTCAAAACCTAAGTAAGGTAGAACCGGGCAGTCCTGACCCATCCTGGGATCAGTGAACCCCAGAACTTTATGGGTGTCACTGGAGGGAGGGAAACCTGGTTTCAACAGGATATAAACCCAGAGAGAATTGGAGCCAGGTCTGCAGACAGCCGTGTTGCTACCATGGTGGTGCTGTTGGAGCCGAGGGGAGATCAGAGATTCAGACCCTGAGTCCTGCTCACAATTGTATGTTTGTTTTGTTTTTTTTTTTGGTGTTGTCTAAATCATATGCACTTGTTTTTATCCCTTGCAAAAGAAAGGGAACTAACAGATTCACTTTTAAAATGCAGGACCACACACTATCTTCATCTTTCTAACATGAGGAACTATGGAAATGAAATGTCTGATGGAAGACAGGAAGGGAAGACAGAGGGAGGAAGGAGACCCAAGATGACCCAGCAGAAGCGACAGGCTTTAACTGAATATTCAACCTAAGAAAAAGGAAGGGTCTAAACTCACGTTCTGCTACTCTCCACAAAAATGTGTTTTGCCTCAGGACGCCTCCTGTGACACCATTGCACTGTTCCTGAGTGATTCACAGGTGCTTTGTAACCAACCTCTTCTTTCAAAAAAATCTCATTATTATTTCAGAAAATCATTTTTGTTGGATTTTGAAGTATTTTGTTCCATGGAACTTGATCATCAAGCTTGTTCTAAATTGACACTCCAGGAAAAAAAAGAAAAAACAGTTCTAAAGACAATTAAAAGTGAGCTGCTTTCCATGCATCATGGGACCCCGCCCCAGCGGTCTCATGTGGGACCCAGGTGGGTGATATTTATGGCTTCAGCATCAACCCCCACTCCCCAGAGGCTGATCACCAAGCTTTGGTTCTTTATGATGATATGGAGCAAAAATAATTGAAAACATCTGGATCTGTATTGCAGCAAAACTTCTCGTGGAAAACTAAAAAGGTTTTATTCCCCTCTTGTTTTAACAGAGGCCGTGAGGAGAAATTCGGGCTTGAAAAAGAGGAGAATGAAAGCCAGTTTAGAAACTGGAGAATTCATTGATCAATTTTGTAAAATGAGGATGGGGGGAGGGGACACAATCCTTTTTCAGATGGCTCCGTCACAAGCACTGGAGGGAACTTCTCTGGGTAGAGGTCCCCTGAGCCAGCAGAACTGGAGGGCAGCAGGGATGATGAGCTGGGCCAGGGTCGGGGACAACTGGGGACCCATGGCTAAAGGCTGCTTGGTCCCACTGCCCAGCCCCATCCATTCCTTCCAGGGAACCTGGGCCCAGCTGTGCCACATTGTCTCCTCCATGTTTTCTGGGTGTGTGACATATCAGCAGGAACTTGATTTTTAGAGCAGCCTCTTGTTACCTCAGCAGCTCTGGCCAACAGCCTCGACCAAACCAGCTGAGCTCCCCTGCAGCGTCTCCAGTTAAATACCAAGCATTTGCATTGTCTTAGAGAAAAAAAGATCACAGGGACAAGGGATTGTGGATGTTGGTGGGTGTGTGACTTCCTTACCTGTAGTGATCACTTCACTGTGTTTGCATAGGAAAACCTCATGTGATCACCTTAGTGAATTAGATACACAGGTGCTAATTAAATACACCCTCGAATGTGCAGCTACTGCTCCTCTCACCTTGACAATTCAAATGTTTATGAATCTTTACTTCTCTGATTTATTTCAATTTATGATCTTATTTATTGTCCAAACTAAAGAGAAATTGATGCCCTACAAGGGTAAAAAATATACTCCTTCAAAATGGTGGATTTGGGTCTGATTTACAAGTTTTACATTAAATTATTTGGGGTCCAGTTTCTTTGCAGGCAAGAATGAAAGCAGGCAAAGAAAGGACCCAGGAACAACGATCTGTGTTGAACAGCTACCTGATGCTCGTGTCTGATAAACCAGCCACAGCCTGGAATTTCATCAGTAGCACCCAAAGGCTCCCAGGATTCCCTCCCCTTTCCCCTTTGCCTCTAGCCAGTGTGGGACATTTCTTCTCCTGGAGTCACATTTCATCCTCTGCTGGAAATGCAAAGCTTTCACTGACTCCTGCCATGATCCCTGTCCTCCTCCCAAGAGGAAGCATATTTAGGGAGGATGCTGGAAAATAGAGAGAAACTAATGAGCTCTCTCAGGAGGGAGACTAATTGCCGTTCATCTGAGGATTCAAGAAGATGTGGATTAAACCCTCCTGCAGAAAGCACAGCAGCTGTGCCCCTGATATCCAGCATCTGGGCTTTTATTCCCCCTCATCCTGGTACTGATAAAATGTGGCCCAATAGCTGTCATGTTGGGCGGAAATCTGTACACTTCCCGTGGGTGTTCACAGTATCACAGGCTTTAGCTGTGCACATTTCTGGTTTGAGGTAGTAACAGCAAATATTTTGTGAAATGAAATGCTGCTGTCCAACATATTGCAGCCATGGGCCTCTGTCTACCCTGTGGCCATGCAGAGCTCCTGATTTCAGGCCTTCTTCTGGATAACAGCATTGGCATTAAGCTCACCCCAGGCTATGGGTCTGTCTCAAGTTATCATTCAGCTACAATCTGCACTTGGAGATTAATTTAGTGACTTTGACTCCCCTGCGGAACCTGCCTGTCATGGTTTGCTTGCTATTTCCAATGGCTCCTCAGTTAGAAACCTAGTGCTGGGAAGGGACCTTAGTTCCCAGAGATGGTTTTCATTTATAAATGTGCTCTGAAATAAGGTGCCATCTGCAACATCAGGGAGAGATGGGCGGTCTCTCCAACCTCCATGTGGAGGCTCAACTTTGGCCTCCCCAGCTGGAATTCCAGGCTGATGCCTCTCAGAACACGAGGCCAATGGTGGGGTCATGTTCTCCAACCATCTGTTTCCTAAACCCCTCCATCCTTGATCAGGGAGAGGAAGTCCAGTTGGATTTTTTTTCTTTCTTTTTAAAAATATTTCTTCTTTCTTTTATTTATTTATTTTTTTAAATTAGAGCATTATGGCTAATCATAGTAGTTGGGTTCATTTTGACAAAATCATACCTGTGTGAAATTTGGTTTTCTCCTTTTCAGTCCTTTCTTTTTCTGTGTACTAAAGTCACTGCCAAAGTTAGATGGCAAAAAGAAAGTGCATTTCCAGCCATACTAAAATTGAGTGATTCTCTGTATCAAATGTGTACCTTTGATTACCAAAACTTCCAACAGCTCTGTCTTAATGGACTCTGCCAAGAAAGGGTGCTCCTCTTTCTTATGATCTCAGTGTGAACACACTGGAGGCTACTGCATGGATTTGTTCCCTTATTAAATGATCCCAATGGACAAGGTCTTTGAAATCTCCCCCTTTGATTTATTTTGTTGCATTTTTATTGATAAATATTAAATTTGCATATTTATGGGGTGCCAGGTGATGCTAATTAACATATCATTCACCCATGCTTATTCTGGGGGAGGTCAGGAGAGGTGGATGGGTGGGTCAAGGGGAGATGTTGGTCAAAGGGCACAGGCTGAGTTAGATAAGGGGAGTGTGCTTTTGAGACTGCACCACGTAGTGAGCACAGCTGATAAAATGCCAAGCGTGCTTCTCCTCTGACCCTTGGCATTCCAGACCTGCTATCTGCTGTCACTTCTCCCTCCTCTTTTGAGGTTTGTTTTTCTAGACTTTTGGTGTTTTTTGTGAATAACATCTGCCTGGGAGGCTGCATTCCCTCTTGACTGTGTGCTTCCTGAAAGGAGAGAGCCTGGCCATCTTCTTCATCCAAAATTCAGTAAGTGCAGCACCAGGCTGCTTTCAATTTGCCCATGAGCATTCGTCGAATGAACAACCCACAACATTCCAACTGTTGTGAAGAACCCATGGGTTCCATAGCCTCGATGTCTACCCATAGATGGATGGCTAAATAAAATATGGTGGACATAAACAATGGAGTCTTATTCACCAGAAAGAACAATGAAATTATGTCATTTGCGGGATAATAGATGGAACTAAAGACCATCATGCAGTGGGAAATAAGTCAGACTCCTTTTAAGCAGAGGGGCACATATTTTCCTCTCATATGTGGAAGTTAGAGAGGAAAAAGGAAAAGAAAATTGGGGACAAAGCTCATGAAAATCAGAGAGAGGTCACTAGAAGAAAGGGTCCAAGACGTGGAAGGTGGGAAGGGAGGGGGAACACTAGGGAGGGATATCAGTCACATTCTATTGTTACAATTTGTGCAAGTATGAATATGTAACAATAAATCCCATCATTATGTACATCTATAATGCACCAATTAAAAACATGTGGGTGGAAAAAACAATTAGTTGGTTCCAAAAACCCAAAGGGTTTTCCTTTGTTCAAGGTGCAGGGGTTTCAGCCATGAAACCAAGGGGCCTGCACAGGATTAAGATGCTCTCAAGCCATCTCTTCAGTTTGGGCTATGGTCTTGGGGGGCAGGGCATGGACATACTACTTTCTCTCTCTTCCCACTTCTTTTGGGAAATTTCCTTTCTTCCGTCTATTCAGTTATATGCAGGTCTTGGTGTCGATAGTCTGGAGATTCCCAAACACCTATTCCACATTCTGATGTTTTGTTTCAGGGTCAGACTAGAAAGAAACCCTTGTAGAAACCTAATCACAGAGGTTTCTGTCATTTTTTGCCTTTCTGTGGGTTTTGTTTGTTTGTTTTACAGAATTTGTCTTCAGTAACCATTCTCCTGTGTCAAACCTTCCTAAGGTGTCACTGCTGTATAATTGTACAGGGTCAGATTTGGAGCTAGTTACATCAATTTGAATCTCTCCCAGGAAGCAGAACCCCTTTGTTTGCTCTCTGATAACTTACTGAAAATGTTGAGATTGATAAAAAGCACAATAATTCAAGTTGACACTGCACAGCTTACCTTTCAGAATGTCCATTTGCAGCACAAATGTGTTCTGCTAAACACAAGGCCCCAGGGACCCTGGCAAAGCCACAGGCTTAAAGGACTGCATTAAATCCAGCCAGTGTTTCTTCAGCATGTTTAGCTGAAAATCTGAGCCAGGGTTGGGGGAGGATGGGGGTGTTATCCATTCATTAGGTTGAGTCTCAGTATTGAATACAGACCTGGGAAATTTCCATTTTTCACCTTTCCATTTATTGGCACTTAACAGAGACTTTTAAGAAGTTACTCTGTAGCTTCCTTTTGTCTTGAGATCAGCTGGCAATTTGTGTTGTGCTCTTATAGATGCTTCAGAAATTTCCTCCTCTCAGCTCTCGTGGATCAATCCCTAAGGATTGTTGATTTTCTAAAATGCCCCACAAGGTCTTGAGTGGCCTGCATTTCTTAGACTCTTCTCCATACTTGAAGTTTAGTCCTCTGTTTTCTATGTGCACAGGGAGATTTAACATATCACGCCTGGCATTTAAAAAGCAAATAAGTGACCTTCAGATTCCTTGCACGAGTGTCCTGTCGATCTGATGGCTGAGAGATCCCTTAGGACTGATTATTGCTTGTGGTGGGCAGAATGCCCAGCCCCAAGATGTTGAGATCCAAATCTCTGGGACCTACTACATGTTACCTTATATTGACCAAAGGGATTCTGCAGATGTGATTCAAGTTAGGGACCTTGACAATCCAGATTATCCTGGTAGGACCCATCTTATCCTACAAATCCCTGAATGTGCAGGAACCCCAGAAGGTGGGCATCAGAAGACCATGTAGCACTGGAAGAAGGGCACAGGGGGTTGCAATGTTGTTCACCTGGATGAGGGGAGAAACAGGCAACCAACCCAGGAATGCGGGAGCCCTGGAAGCTGGGAAAGACAAGGAAAAATGTCTCCTTTGGTGCGTCCAGAAAGGAATACATCTTGGTGGGCCCCTTGCTTTTATCCTGGTGAGAGCTGCATGGTGTTTCTCTCCTACAGAACTGCTTCTTTCCCTCCCTGTGGGTTATGCTGAGCTAAATGACAGCTCTCTGCACAGGTGAGCCAGCAGCCGCCTGACCAACACAGCAGGCTGGAAGGAATTCTACTCTATTTCGGGAGCTATCATCTGTGGTGGCTGGGCTTAGACACCTGTGGGCCACCAGGTCAGACCCCTGGGCAGCTCTCATCTGGGTCCTGATCCCTGCCCCTGTCAGTCCCTGCAACATCACCCACTCAGAAACCCATTCATTCCGTGGACTCCATTTTCATAAGGAGAGCCGTGCCTGTCTTAGAGAGGCTGAGCATTTCCAATGAGTCTGGACCACAGCAGCTTTCGAATGTGAATAGGGAGCCTGGGTGAGGAAACGTACTTGGAAAATCTGCTGCTGACTGGTGGTTATATATTTATGTTTCTTAAAAACAAGGGTATTATTTTCAAGGTCTGAAGAGTAATTGGGAATTTATCCAATGTCTTCAGAACATGAAAAAGAATCATAGGGGAGATCCAACATGGCGACGGGCGGGGAGGCAGCGCTTTCAGTACCTCCTCAATAATGGGGTCAGAGAGACGCATTAATATGATTAGATTCTACCTGCTGAGAAACTGCTAGCCAAATTCCACTGAAGAGAGACCGGCTGGGAATTAGTAGGATTTTTGGAGGTGACAATTTGCCCCAAAAGAGTGAATCTCCACCACGTGGCACGGAGGTCCAGATCCGCCGGCCGCTGCCTGCGCAACCATAGCAGAGAGGTGACGTTGCCGGAGTTCGGCCGATGGAATTCCTTCCCAGCGGAATCCACTTTAGTAGGTGTCTGACTCCCACCCCCTCCAGATACAAGCAGCCAGGAAACCTCTGGAATCTCTCCGGGGGCGTGTCTGTAGGGAAGCAGAGGGATTCCTGATCCCCAACTCCCCTTACCACCAGCGGCGACACCCAAGGTCTTAGCTGCCAGTTTCCGGGGGCGTGCCCACCAAAGGGGTCCAGAAAAATTAAACTGTTGGTTCCCAGATCACCGCACCACAGCACTGGGGCTTAGATGAATGACAGAGAGAGTTCTCAGTCATTCAGGAAATAGGACATGCGGTGGGGCTGCAAGTGTAACCAGATCCTTGGGGAACCGCCTCCGGTGAACAGGACCTGGCTGGCTGGCTGGCAGGAGGAAGGGGGCGAGGGGCCGGAGAAGTGAAACGGCTCTGGACTAACAGGATTGAGAGACTCCCAGGAGCCACCTTACAGGGATTGCTGTTGGCAAATAGAGGGCAGAAGCTTGGCTCGGAGGGCACAGCTCCGCCTACTGGAAGAGAAGAAAATGGATCTCTAAGACTTCAATTTTTTCTTTTTTTTCTCTCTTTGTTATTTTCTCCCCTTTTCCTTCTTTCTTTCTTTCCCATTTCAAGTTTTATTGTTCTTTCCATTCTCCTCTAATATATCTCTCTCTCCTTCTTTCTTTTTAAGAGCACCCTCCTTCCCCTACCCCCCAACTTTTATCCCAAGCATTACGTATTCCATTACGTGCAATTGTCTAAAAGCAAATAGGTGAATGTTTTGAGGCTGTCTATAGGGCTCCTAAATACCTAGCTACTACCAAACACCATGATTCAATCGCCTGTTAGTATCCCCCTTCAGTAGAGCAATCTCCTAAAGTAGCCAAGACATACCAACCCTCATACCATCATAGCACCTAACCTAAACATAAAGTCCTAAGAATAAACAACAAATCATTATATGCATACAGAATCCGGAAGCCCTTTATGAATTGAATGAATCAGCTTTAAAGTACAATAAAGCCCAACATTTCTAGGCATAGTCTCCCACCACAAAGGAGAGACAACAGAGATATACAAAACCAAAACAAATTTATAGGAGAAAGCAGAAACACAGCAGTCAAACAGAGCTGGAAAGTAACGTGAACAACATGAAAAAACAAGGGAAAAAAGGATTACAAACAATGCAGGACAAATTAAATCTACAGGAGGACCTAGAGGCATCGGAAAAATGGACAGAGAAAGAACTCAAGGCATACCTAACTCAGATGGAATGGAATATTAGAGAAGATATGAGACAGCAAGTCCAAGCAATGAAAGTATATTTTGAAAACGAATTAAACAAACAAATTCAAATGGCAAAGAACGAGCTCTACCAGGAGATAGAGATTAAAAAAAAAAAAAAATCAAACAGTAATCCTAGAAATGCAGGAAACCATAAACCAAATTAAAAACTCAAATGAGAATATTACAAACAGACTAGATCAAGTAGAAGTCAGAATATCAGATAATGAAGACAAAGTTTATCAACTTGAAAAGAATATAGTCAACACAGAAAGGATGCTTAAAACTCAAGAGCAATCTATCCAAGAGATATGGGATGTCATAAAAAACCAAACTTGAGAGTCATTGTGATAGAAGAAGGTATAGAGGTTCAAACCAAAGGAATGAACAACCTATTGAATGAAATAATCCTAGAAAACTTCCCAGATACCAAAGATGGAATGGATTGCCAAATCCTGGAAGCCTACAGGACCCCAAACATTCAAAACCATGATAGACCAACTCCAAGACACACAATTATGAAGATATCCAACATACACAAGAAGGAGAGAATATTAAAAGCTATGAGAGAAAGGAGGCAGATTACATTCAGGGGTAAACCAATTAGGTTAAAGGCTGATTTTTCATCACAGACATTGAAAGTGAGAAGATCCTGGAACAATGTATTTCAAATGCTGAAAAATAATGGATTCCAACCAAGAATACTGTATCCAGCAAAATTAAGCTTCATATTTAACAATGAAATTAAAATATTTCACGATAAATAAAAGTTGAAAGAATTCACAGCCAGAAAACTAGCACTGCAAGGCATTTTGAGCAAAATACTACAAGAGGAGGAATTGAAAAATAGCACCCAAAACTAACAGTGGGAGGTATCTCAGTAAAGGGGGAGAAAAATAACCAAAGAGGAAAAACTAGCCAAACTAAAATAAATAAATAAATAAACATGACTGGAAGTACAAACCATATTTCAATAGTAACCTTAAATGTTAATGGCTTAAATTCACCAATCAAGAGACATAGGCTAGTAACCTGGATTAAAAAAACAGATCCAACAATATGCTGCCTTCAGGAGACTCATATGATAGGGAAAGACATACACAGGCTGAAGGTGAAAGGTTGGGAAAAATCATACCACTCACATGGCCCTCGGAAGCAAGCAGGAGTCGCCATACTCATATCGAATAAAATCAACTTCAAACCTAAGTTAATCAAAAGGGATAAAGAAGGACACTATATACTGTTAAAAGGAACCATCCACCAACAAGTCATAACAATTATCAATATGTATGCACCAAACAATTTTGCTGCAACATACATAAAACAAACTCTCCTCAAGTTCAAGAGTCAAATAGACCACAACACAATAATTATGGGTGACTTCAACACACCGCTCTCTCCGTTAGACAGATCCTCCAGACAAAAGCTGAATAAAGAAACTATAGAACTCAATAACACAATCAATAACCCAGACTTAACCGACATATATAGAATATATCAACCATCATCAAGTGGATACATGTTCTTCTCAGCAGCACATGGATCTTACTCAAAGATAGACCATATATTATGCCGTAGGGAAACTCTTAGTAAATATAAAGGTGTGGAGATAATACCATGCACCTTATCTGATCATAATGGAATGAAACTGGAAATCAATGATAAAAGAAGGAAGGAAAAATCCTGTATCACCTGGAAAATGAACAATATGTTACTGAATGTTCAATGGGTTACAGAAGACATAAAGGAGGAAATCAAACAATTCTTAGAGATAAACGACAATACAGACACAACATACCGGAATCTATGGGACACAATGAAAGCAGTTTTGAGAGGGAAATTCATTTCCTGAGGTTCATTCCTCAAAAAAACAAAAAACCAACAAATAAATGAACTCACACTTCATCTCAAACCCCAAGAAAAGGAAGAGCAAAACAACAGCAAATGTAGTAGAAGACAAGAAATAATTAAAATCAGAGCAGAAATCAATGAAATTGAAACAAAAAAATTGAAAAAATTGATAAAAATAAAAGTTGGTTCTTCGAAAAAATAAATAAGATCGATAGACCCTTAGCCATGCTAATGAAGAGAAGAAGAGAGAGAACTCAAATTACTAACATACAGGATGAAAAAGGCAACATCACAACGGACACTACAGAAATACAGAAGATAATTAGAAAGTATTTTGAAACCCTATATTCCAATAAAATAGAAGATAGTGAAGATATCGATAAATTTCTTAAGTCATATGATTTGCCCAGATTGAGTCAGGAAGACACACACAATTTAAACAGACCAATAACAAAGGAAGAAATAGAAGAAGTCATCAAAAGACTACCAACCAAGAAAAGCCCTGGACAGGATGGGTATACAGCAGAGTTTTACAAAACCTTCAAAGAAGAATTAATATCAATACTTTTCAAGCTATTTCAAGAAATAGAAAAAGAAGGAGCTCTTCCAAATTCATTCTATGAAGCCAACATCACCCTGATCCCGAAACCAGACAAAGACACTTCAAAGAAAGAAAACTACAGACCAATATCTCTAATGAACTTAGATGCAAAAATCCTCAATAAAATCCTGGTGAATCAAATACAAAAGCATATCAAATAAAATGTGCACCATGATCAAGTAGGATTCATCCCTGGGATGCAAGGCTGGTTCAATATACGGAAATCAATCAATGTTATTCACCACATCAATAGACTTAAAGATAAAAACCATATGATCATCTCGATAGATGCAGAAAAACCATTCGACAAAGTACAGCATCCCCTTATGTTCAAAACACTAGAAAAACTAGGGATAACAGGAACTTACCTCAACATTTTAAAAGCTATATATGCTAAGCCTCAGGCTAGCATCATTCTAAATGGAGAAAAACTGAAGGCATTCCCTCTAAAATCTGGAACAAGACAGGGATGCCCTCTCTCACCACTTCTATTCAATTTAGTTCTTGAAATACTAGCCAGAACAATTAGACAGACAAAAGAAATTAAAGGCATAAAAATAGGAAAAGAAGAACTTAAATTATCACTATTTGTGGATGATATGATTCTATACCTAGAAGACCCAAAAGGGTCTACAAAGAAACTACTAGAACTAATAAATGAATTCAGCAAAGTGGCAGGATATAAAATCAACACACATAAATCAAAGGCATTCCTGTATATCAGCGACAAAACTTCTGAAATGGAAATGAGGAAAAACACTCCATTCACAATATCCTCAAAAAAAAAATACTTGGGAATCAACCTAACAAAAGAGGTGAAAGTTTTATACAATGAAAACTACAGAACCCTAAAGAGAGAAATAGAAGAAGATCTTAGAAGATGGAAAAATATATCCTGTTCATGGATAGGCAGAACTAACATCATCAAAATGGCGATATTACCCAAAGTTCTCTATAGGTTTAATGCAATGCCAGTCAAAATCCCAACGGCATTTCTTGTAGAAATAGATAAAGCAATCATGAAATTCATATGGAAAAACAAAAGACCCAGAATAGCAAAACCAATTCTAAGCAGGAAGTGTGAATCTGGAGGTATAGCGATACCAGATTTCAAACTATACTACAGAGCAATAGTAACAAAAACAGCATGGTACTGGTACCAAAACAGGCAGGTGGACCAATGGTACAGAATAGAGGACACAGAGACCAATCCACAAAATTACAACTTTCTTATATTTGATAAAGGGGCTAAAAGCATGCAATGGAGGAAGGATAGCATCTTCAACAAATGGTGCTGGGAAAACTGGAAATCCATATGTAATAAAATGAAGCTGAACCTCTTTCTCTAGCCATGCACAAAATTTAAGTCAAAATGGATCAAAGAGCTTGATATCAAATCAGAGACTCTGCATCTGATAGAAGAAAAAGTTGGCTCTGATCTACATATTGTGGGGTCGGTCTCCAAATTCCTTAATAAGATGCCCATAGCCCAAGAGTTAATAACAAGAATCAACAAATGGGACTTACTTAAACTAAAAAGTTTTTTCTCAGCAAGAAAAACAATAAGAGAGGTAAACAGGGAGCCTACATCATGGGAACAAATTTTTACTCCTCACACTTCAGATAGAGCCCTAATATCCAGAATATACAAAGAACTCAAAAAATTAAACAATAAGATAACAAATAACCCAATCAACAAATGGGCCAAGGACCTGAACAGATACTTCTCAGAGGAGGACATACAATCAATCAACAAGTACATGAAAAAATGCTCACCATCTCTAGCAGTCAGAGAAATGCAAATCAAAACCACCCTAAGATACTATCTTACTCCAGTAAGATTGGCAGCCATTATGAAGTCAAACAACAATAAGTGCTGGCGAGGATGTGGGGAAAAGGGTACACTTGTACATTGCTGGTGGGACTGCAAATTGGTGCAGCCAATTTGGAAAGCAGTATGGAGATTCCTGGGAAAGCTGGGAATGGAACCACCATTTGACCCAGCAATCGCCTTTCTCGGACTATTCCCTGAGGACCTTAAAAGAGAGTACTATAGGGATACTGCCACATCAATGATCATAGCAGCACAATTCACAATAGCTAGACTGTGAAACCAACCTAGATGCCCTTCAATAGATGAATGGATAAAAAAATGTGGCATTTATACACAATAGAGTATTATGCAGCACTAAAAAATAACAAAATCATGGAATTTGCAGGGAAATGGATGGCATTAGAGCAGATTATCCTAAGTGAAGCTAGCCAATCCTTAAAAAACAAATGCCAAATGTCTTCTTTGATATAAGGAGAGCAACTAAGAACAGAGCAGGGAGGAAGAGCATGAGGAAAAGATTAACATTAAACATAGATGAGTGATGGGAGGGAAAGGGAGAGAGAAGGGAAATTGTATGGAAATGGAAGGAGACCCTCATTGTTACACAAAATTACATATAAGAGGTTGTGAGGGGAAAGGGGGGGAACAAGGGAGAGAATTGAACAACAGTAGATGGGGTAGAGAGGGAAGATGGAAGGGGAGGGGAGGGGGGATAGTAGGGGATAGGAAAGGTAGCAGAATACAACTGTCACTAATATGGCATTATGTAAAAATGTGGATGTATAACTGATGTGATTCTGCACTTTGTATTTGGGGTAAAAATGGGAGTTCATAACCCACTTGAATCAAATGTATGAAAGATGATATGTCATGAGCTTTGTAATGTTTTGAACAACCAATAAAAAAAAAGGATCATAAGAGTGCAGTGCTGTGG
>NW_026694689.1:0-67775 GCF_021218885.2 Marmota monax
GGTAGCAGCTGAGGGGAGGAGAAGGGGCTAAGGTATAAAGGAAATCGAGCTCCACACTTGAGGGGGAAGACACAGGCTGTCTGCTGCATAAGCTGGTTTCAGGTGACACTTGACTCATCTTTCTTCAATTTACAGACCTTACCTTCCTTCTGTGCACCTCGCAGGTACAGAATAAGCCATCTCCTCTGAGACTTGCATGTGCTTTCTTCTTTGCCTCTCATATAGGCAAAGCCCAGATTTCAATTCATTCATTATTGAGTGCTAATGACTGGTGGCAAAATGGATGCCATTGCATTTGAGTGAACGTGGACTGATATGAGATCACGCATCCCAGGGGCCTCCTCTAATTGCCCTTGTGGGAGTCACAAGGAAGCCTATTTGGAGCATTCTAAAGCTCAGCAAATGTCCCCAGAATGGCCTTCAGGGACACATATCGATTTAGTGCTGGCTCCAATACTAAAGAGTTAAGTGACTGCAGAGTACTTGTAGCATTGGCTCTAAATTAAGCACAGAACTGTGGACGTCTTTCTGGGAGCCGGGGATATTAATCTATTTCAGTTAGTTGGTTGATATCCAGTCTCAGATCTTTAAACCTCAGATCACCCGCATCACGATCCTTCCCAGTACAATTCAGCTGCCCCACGAGCCCTTACTGGGTGCTGTGAACCCTGTGTTTGGCACCAGAGGGGTTTCTTTCTGTCAAGGTAAGTACATTTAACTCAATCTCTTGAGTTATTGTTCTGGGGCCAGAATATTTCCAGTTCATAGCCTCACCTTTTTTTTTTTCCAATCAGTGAGTTATTCATCTCTGCCTTTGAGTGGCAGAATCTCCCTGGCACTCCAAGAAAATGGAAGAAACAAGAACATGTCTGCAGGTATTCCTTCAGCACACCACAGCAGAAAAAAAAATATCACATTTCTATAAATAATCCACCAAATGCCAGGAGCCTCCCAGCCTCACTGATTTTCACCGAGAATTTATTTATTCTCTCTGTCTTTCTCCCCAGTTCTTGGTGTCATGTATTTCTTAACAAATAAATTAAATTTCTAAAAAAGAAAACCTTAAGCATCACAAATTCATTAGATGGCAACCATTGTTTACAGCAAGAGGATTGCTGGCCCAAGAGCTCTCAGGGATGACAATTTAATCCAAGCAAAATAGAGATCTCCACTCCGAGGCAGGAGCTGAAGCAGCAAATCTGTCAAAACAATTGGTAAAACCTGTTCGAGAACTCATTCTTGTTGTCCTCTGAGACAGTCTGCATGGTGTCTTTCATCCACGAAGGTTTGGGGAATCACCTCTCCCTGGCACAGGCTAGGGGTAGAGCACAGCCTTATGGGCATTTGGTCTTGACAGTGACCATTAAAACTCAGGGCCAGGGACAGCTGGGTCACTCTGTTATTGTCAATGGAAACAGACACTCCAAAACAGAGAGAAAGAGGCAACATTTCAATCTCACCCCAATTCATCCTGCTAAAAGCTCACACAGCATATTGGCAGTCAGGGGTACTGCAGGACAATTGGTGGCATGAGGTGTCATCACCATTTGGGGGTCTCATCACCACAATCTGGTTACAGCCCCTCAGATTCCTTAGAGGCTTCCCACTTCTCCACCCAATTCCTTCTCAATCACTGACCCATTTCCATCCTGATGAATTTACCTGTTCTAGATATTTCCTCTAAAGGGATGGATGTGATCAGTGGTGCTGGTGACTGGTGTTGTTAATTCAGTGCAATGTGGACAATTTCAATGGCGTTAACTCAGTAGTTCATATTCTCATACAACCCTGCCTCTCTCTGGCTGAGTAACACCCCTCTGCACAGACAACACACCTTTTAAATCTGGTCCTTCACTGGTGGGGCATTTGGATGATTGCCCTCTCCAAACCACAACACTCAAGGAGGCTCAATTACCAGGATGCCCCTGCCTACCACAGGAGCAAACCATTCTTAAAACTAATGTCAACAAACTCTAATTTGTGGAAAGGAACTAAAGCTCAGTCAATGAACCACAGGGAACAAAGGAATCAGAGCGGCTTTGGTCTTTTTCTCTTTTTCTCTTTCTCTCTTTTTCTCCTCCTCAGCCCCACACATATCTGCACTCCATCTAGGGTCAGACAGCACTCTGCAGAAAGCTAGCCAAGAGTGCCAGCCCAGAGGATTTTCAGAATGCAGTGACAGTAGAAAAGTCAACAGTGAAAATTATCATCACAACAATCAGAATCCTCTTTTCTTAGGCACTACTCTGTATCTGGTGTAAACAGTGCATAGTAGAGGCTTATTATATATTTTATGAATTAGCCAATGAAACAAAGGTTGCTTTAAATATATTTTTCCTCCTTTGCTGCATGGTATATACAGATTCTAATTTTGGGGGGCTATGCTATTTTTTTTTCTTTTTCTTTTCTTCCCCCCTAATTAATACCAATCCCAAGAATATCCACATGTGTGAAAGAATTTCCCACTTTCCCAGCTTATGTTTCTTTAAGTTGCCTTCTGAGCTAATTCTAAATGGTTGCTTGGGATTTATGGAGGCTGAGGAAGGATACCAGGTGAGTGACAAACACAGAATTAGGTAAACTATACCTGTGGACTAAACAGGACACCCCCACAACACACACAAACACACCTGCAGAAGACCGTATGGTGACTTCGTTAATAATGGGTGTGCTTGGCTATAGGACAGAAATTTTAGCTATTTTCCTTTAAATCATGGGAAATTTTGTGATGTGTTTTCAGCATTTGGGGGGATATTTGACTTCATGTGGTCATCAATGACCTTGATTCCTTCAATATTTCTAATTCTGCATCTTGAACATAGTTGTCTTTTTATGCCATGTTGTTATAACAGAAAGATGGACATCATGGTTACAGGTATTAAGTTCTTCCAGGAGAGTTGAAGGAAGAAAGCCAGGGAAGGCCATGTGGCCTTAATATTATTGAATGAAGAAGCAAAGTCTTGTGCTGAAATCTTTATATGATGTGTTCTTAGCACTCATTGGTAAGATCAAGTCACATGGCCAAGACCTCAACCAATCACAGGCCTGTGTGGAATAGATACACAAATACAGAATGGCTGTAAGAGTGACCAGCTTTGACCAATCATGACCTGCCCTTGAGTATGGGGGAGGGACAATAAGCTGCTCATCAGTTGTCAGGACAAAATGGGGAGCAGCTGTCGGGTGGCCACCCAGTAGGGTAAGAAGTGAATAAGACACTCTTCTGGGTGGAATGAAACCATTCTGCATGTAAGAGAGATGGTTTTCAATGTTAAATAAAGGAAATTGGACACATTTAAATATCATAGTGACAGATTTGTTCTTTTTCCAATTATTTTTGAGTTTTTTTCTGATTGAATCAAGGAGAAAAGTCTGTTTGTTGCTAAAATGCTTTCTTTTTTTTTTCTTACATAATCCTAATCAGGCTTTATCAGAGAGGAAGCTGGTTCAAAGATTTATGCAGTTACCAGCACCACACTATCATGGCTTCATTCACTAGACTTAAATTCACAATTATCCTCCATTGATTGTAAGTTGTAAAGATTTACCATCATGATATTGAATCATCTTGGAATACACTTAGCAATAATACAAGTTAGTTCAAATATAATATTACAAATATTGTGTCAACATGGAATTAATCATATAGATGTTTTTTTAATAGCTTGAAAATTAAGAATTGCTGAACACAGGGCCTTCTGGGAGAGAGTTTCTGGGACAATTGAGTATCTAGAAGAGAAAGCTGAAGGTTGAATCTAGGTTAATTTTTAGGGCAAAATCAATGGAAAACTTAAAAATGCTACAATGGTATTTCTCATCCTCTGATGTACTAAGTACTATTGTTTCTGAAAAGAAGCTGATGTATTCAAAACACAATTCAAGATATATTGATCTCTTGCCTTGTGATTTAGAATTAAAATAACAGAGAAAGCAATGAACTTGTGAACTAAGATAAATGATAGGTAGGTGGATCTGATGGATAGACACATAGACATAGTGATAGACAGGTCTCTTCTTGGATGGGTGTCTTAATTAGTGATTACAGAATTAGACCCCCATTTTTTTTAAAAATGTCATGTTGGATAACTGCAACAATTTTATGAATGGAAAAAAAGTTCTACTTCAGTCTGTACCTCTGAATTGTGTTCAGTGGCATAAATATGGACCCCAGGCCTGACATGTTATAGCAGGGTTATTGTCAGTGTGGGGAGAATCCCCAATGGCATTTGATCTGATTTGGGGTGCTGTACAAACAACACTAAATAACAGAATCACACGGTGAGAAATAGTATTTTTCTTAGATTATTTTTTCATCCTTTCCATTATCTCAGAAGGAAAGACACCTAGCTGGACCTCTTGAACCCCTGAAAACATCTTCACATCTCAAAAAAAGAGCTGAGCAAGCTTCGGGTGATCTGCAGATGGTGGCTGGTTCAGTACCTTGAGAGGCCTGGGGTGTGGGTGTGGTCAGGATGCCCTGGACTCTCCTGTGTATCACAGGATGGCTGCCCATCCCTCCAGCCTCCTATCCTCAGGCATTTAGCCCTGTGAGCTGGGGAAACTCGGCCCACACCTGCACTCTGATCTGCACCTGGTCAGGTGGAGCTGCCACAAGTGCACCAGCTTCCTCTCCTGGGCCTCCACACCAAGTTGGCACAGGAGGAAGGGAAGGCTGCTAGGTGGGCCGTGGACAAATTCTGCAACACTTCTTTCTTGCTTTATTTGCACTACCTATTTTTCTTTAAATTTCACTTCCTACAGTGGTTTAAAGCAATAAGACTGGGACTTCTGTTAAAGGAAAAATGTTAAATTATTTTAAGGTGGTATTTTATGGCATGTAGGGTCAATGGGGTGGTAAACACAAGAACCGTGGTACAAAGGCTGTCTCAGGGATGTCGATATTGTGCTATTTCATGTTATTATTTAGGATCAGAAACCCAGTAGATTAATTATTCCAGTTTTTCAAAAGAGGCTAAAAAATCAATTATCACAAATTTTAAATATTGATTGGGTCTAGGGATGTAGCTTAGAGGTAGAGCACTTGCTTAGCATGTGTGAGGCCCTGGGTTTGATCCCCAAGATTACAAAACAAAGAAATAGCAAATATTGGCAAGTGAACTGGGTGCTTTGCGTGTTTGATCTGCAATTTGTTTGGTGCCTCATGAGCCCAAGGGTCAGTGCTGGCTGGGCTGAGGCCTCAGGCTGGTGTCTGTACGTGTCTTTCCTTCTGATAACTGGCTGGAGCTCTTCTTGGGGACCCCCTCACTCCTGCACTGCTTTACTCTTCCCAAATTGGTTCCTCTGCTTCAGTAGACCTGCAGATACTCTCAGAAGTAAGGAGGGTGGTGGTTGATTGACAGCTCTGAGAAGATGATTGACAACTCCACGGGAGCCTCTCTCGGCAGCAGCCAGGATTAGAAGGTTTTTTGAGTGCCACCAGCAAAACAGTCTCCTTCCTCATTGACTAACTCTTAGAATCTGAAGATTAAAGGCCTACATCCCAGGAACTCTCTCTGACAGGGGAACTGCAGGGGTTAGGTCACCTGTCCACACCCCACAACAGAGTCTACAATGACAGATTTCCATTTTCTCAAACTTTTTTGTTTAATGGCATGTGACCCAATCTGGGCCCAGGAGACATGAGGGGAATATTGATGACATCTATCCTAAACGTTTCCTGCCCAATTTGTCATTTTCTTTTATTTTGCTGTGTTTGTAAAATGTGATGCCTGGAGGTCTTGAAGTCATTTTGTAACCAGGAGGGGAAAAGTTTCTAGAGTAAACTAACATGTTGAGCCTCATATAAAACTAAGATGGAAGGACTCTGGTTTCTTGGAGACTGGTGAGCTGCTAGGCCAGGCCTGAAATGGCTGACTATGGGCTTTATGGTACGTGAGACAAATTTACATCTTTTACATCTTTTCTACTAGCTGTTGATGACTTGGTATCAAGGCAAAGAAAAATTAGTGTTAGGTGAGCCACACAGAAAAGGGATTTCTGATTGTTAATAAGAACCAGCATGTGGAAGCGAAATATGTGGTGGAGGCATCCTTCCCCAAGTTTCCCCTCTGAAAGCGAGACACTGTCTATCTCACTGAAGCCCAGCAAGGCCAGGCCTGACCACTCTGCCCTTCCCAACACAGTTTGCACACCCATTTCCCTGACTACGTGAGGCCTCGTGGGAGTCACCACACCAGCCGAGAAAAGGGGCCCATGTTCATATTTCAGCAGACTGACTCAGAATTAACGGGTAAATACGTCCACAGAAGCAGTGAGTTTACAGAGATGGGGGCTTGGAGGAGAGGGCTGGGCTGGGGGAGTCTGGTTTCTGTCCATTCCCCAGGAGAGGGGTGATCACCCAACTCTACAATCTGGCAGAAAATCTCCTACAGAGAATGCACAAGTAGCAGCGTGGTGTCTGCAGGATCCATGGTGTGTGAACGGCCCCAGATCCCCTCATCAGACTGCGGACATGAGTGATGGACGGCTCTCCAGTTCTCAGCTCCCCAAGGGTTCCCCAAGCCCAGGCTGTGTTCTGGCTCAGGGAGGTTCTCCAGGTAGGATTCCTCACGCCTCTTCGAGGCTGGGTCCTGCATCTCATCATGACCTCCGCATTCTCAACAAAACCCATCTGTCTTGATTTCCCTGCCTGAAAACCACAGATGCCCTCAGCAATTACTCCTCAAAAGACTGAGGGGATTTCAGTGAGCCAGAGTTTAAATGTCCATGGTTTCCATAGCAATAGGTAGAAAGGGTGCTTTGCAAACACTGTGTCACGGCTCGGGTGCTCGGCTTAGGCACACCCCCAGTCTGCCCCAGATGCTGTTTTCTTCTGATAATGGGCTGGAACTCTTCCTGGGGACTCTTCTATGCCAGGCAGGACAACCAGGCATGCTGCAGGAGGGCTCCTCCCCGGCGAGGAGGCAGCGTCTGCATGCAAAAGAAGTCGGTCCACGTTACTTAAATAAAAGTTGACCTAATTAAGAACTGTTGGGGAAGTGGCCCACGTTCCCCATGCCCTGATCTGGCTGGGCCTGATGCTCCTCTTGGGAGGGTGGCGCTGGACAGGGACAGGCCTGCAGATCCTGCTGGTGGGAAATGTTACTGGTGTCAGTTCTGATTACTGTCACCTTGCTGGGGCTCCAGGACCCAAGGAGGACATATGCTAATTCCCACTCTCCACTCCTCCCTGCCAAGGCTTCCTGACGGGGTAAAATGATGGGTGTCTGCAGCTTCTTTCTGGGCTTCATGGAGAGTTCCCAGCTCAAGGCATGGGCTTTGGAAATGTTTCCTATTTTCATGCTTCAAACAAGGGCGGCCCTACGTTCCTCATGGCGTTTCGTGGATGGCACAGAGAGAGGCAGAAGTCTCTGGCCTTGAGCCAGGGCAGCTCACTCTCCATACCATGAGGTGGCAATGGAAACTCAACATGGGATGGTGAAGTAGGCAGTGACTTTAGGGACAGAAGACCTGAGTCTTGCCCCAGATTTGTCCCTGAATCATGGGGAGATAAAGCTCTTCTGGCCATGGAGCTTCCCCCTATAAAAACATGACACCTCTTTAATGTCATGATCAGACCTGACACCTGTCCTGCATGGTCCTAAGAGTCACAGAAACACACACACACACACACACACACACACCACTTGTGTGCAAGATGGAACGGGGGACGTGCTGTGGAAAGGAAGCAGTGTTAGTGGGGTGGACTTCCACCTGGAACCAGGGCCCCCTCCTTGAGTGCTGGCCTTGGGTTCTGAGGTCCACAGAGAGGACAGAGCCAGGTCTGAGCAGTGCCACACCCCACTGGGACAGGGGCCTGTGCACGGGGTGGGTCATGGAAGGACGTGCACTTAATAACCCCACACCTGACACTGCCCACAGCCCAAGGTCATCTGCGGTCTCTTAATTCCAAGTGTGTCTGACACACTGAGCTTGCAGTGACCAGGAAGGGCAAGCTCCCTGGTCTTGGGCATCCCTTGTGCTCCTCCTGGCTGTGCCCATGACACACGGCCCTGTCTGCTTAGTGTCCAGGCCATCCCTCAGGCTTGTGTTTGATAGCGACCTTGAGGGATGAGGTGATGTCTCCCCAGGACAGAGAGCAAGCTGGCTCACTGCTCACTGTGAAGTCAGAGACCCCTGAGCTCCACGCTCCTCAGTGGCAACACAGAGCCCCCGTCACCCCTGGGAACCTCCCTCTCTGTCTGCCCTTTTGGACTTGGGTGTAGGAGCTCACTGGGGCTGTGAGTATCAAAACCCTCGTCCTGTCCCCGGAGCGCGTCTTCTGAGAGAGCCTGGGGTGCAGAGTGGGGTTGAGTCCAGGCTCTGCATTCCTGGCGGCATCATGTAATGGAAGCCGCTGAGCCTTCCTCTCCCAGGGTCCCGAGCACATGCAGTGATTGCTGGTCAGGTTCCCTGCCCTGGCTGGAAACTGCAGCAGATCCCAGAATTTTCTGCTCACTGTGACATCCTCTCCTTCATAGGGTTAAGGCCATGAACACTGCCTGTTCGTATTGAGACACTGGACATCACTTTCCTATGCTCATAGATGAGCACAGGATCCGTTAAACTCCACACCATGCACAACCACAAACGTGGGATCTTAATTAGAATGTCATGCTCATTGCATGCATAACATGTTGAATTATACTCTACTGTCATGTTTACCTGAAAAGAACAAGTAAAAATAAATAAAGTAAAACATCCACCTCACGAGACTGCAACACTGCTCTCCAATGACCTGCAAACCCCGCGCCTCCCCACCACCTGCCAGGCTGCATCTGCCCCTCAAAGGCTCCGAGTCCAGCCCCTCCTCATGCAGCCCACCCTCACCTCCTGCTTGTCCCCACTCCCCAGTGGTCCCTCCGCCGAGTGCCCCAGACTAGAGCCCCGTTCCACTGTGAGGTTCTATGGTAGAGTTGTACTGCACCCTTAGCAGTTCCCAGATCTGAACTCACTACACCACGACTGTGTGCACCTGTGTTCTCCACCTGCTCTGTAGCTCCTGAGCTCGGGAGCCGAGTCTACTGGCTCCTTCCTGGTACCTGACACAGTGCTGGGCTCTTAGCAGGTTGATGATCTCTGCTGAACAGGTCGAGGCCTGAACACCAGAGCTCCACCACCCGAGGCCAGCTTGGTTTGATTTTTCTCTGACTAGGAAGTGTTCTTGGTCTCTGTCTCCATTGATGGAGAGAAAGAGCCAATGGAGATAGAGAAGAATAGACACAAAGGCACAGCCACAGGCAGAGACTCATACTCATGTGTACCTATGTGGGATTGTGTGGCATGTCAAGGGGATAAGCAGAAGGTGCCCACTGACATCATTTCCATGGAAACTGCAGAGTCCAGACATGCGACTCCACCAGCCAGTGATGTCCAGCAGGGCCTCTAGCAGACAGGCAGCAGGGACCTCCAGCAGAGTCCAGGGAAGTCTCTGGTCCTCCCACAGATACCAGACCATCCTGCCAGCTGTCTGGCTGAAGCTGTCTTTCAATTTTTTACTTAATGTGCTACATGGTTCATGTCTCAGCTGACCTTCCTCTGAGCCCCATCTCATAGCTGAGGTGACAGGCAGATCCTGGCCCAACCAAGCCATCGACACGGATTCCTTCAGTGCCTCCATTTTTCAGTACTAGGTGCCACTCTAGGAGTTAAAGATAAAGCAGAATACAAATGTGTGACCCCACGGGGCTGGTGTTCAGATAACACACACAACATGTCGCTGCAGTGAGCAGATGGTAGGGACTGCTGGGGACCACGGACTCCCAGGGAAGCAGGGCAGGGCCTTAGTGCAAGGATGGAAACATAAACGTGGTGGTGAGGGCTAGACACCAGGAATGTAACTCCAGAATTTCAGGATGTGAGTCCTGTGGGCTTGGGAAGGTTGCACACCATACAGAGAGGTGAGAGCTAAAGCCAAAGCCCAGCTCAGGAGGAGTGCCTGGGCGAGTGCAAGAAGAGCCAGAACCAGCCCTGAACCAGAACAATGAAGGACATGGGAAGGGGACAGCCAGATGGCTGGAAGGTTCCCATTATTATTTGAAATGAGAGGGAAACTAAATGGAGGGTTTTGCTGAGTGAGTTCATTGTGATCTGAACTTGTTACTCCAGCTTTAGGGGCAGGAGAGGACTCAGGAACAGCAGTTAGGAAGATGATGTCACTTAGCAGAAGGGAGCCCTAGGTCAGAGGCAGGGCAGCGATGGTGGAAAGGCCCACAGGGTCAGTCTGCATGGACCTGGCTGCAGAGCCCACCTGGCCCCGCTGGGGGTGTGTTGATGTTGTGGCAGCCAAAGAGCAGGGGCAGGAGGACCTCAGGGTGCAGGAGTCGGGGAACTGAGGGTGAAGAAGACTCAGGTATAGGGGGGCCAGAGGATTGGGAGACAGCCAGGTGGACGCATCCCAACTCAGGATAGAGAATCTGGCTCAGTTCATGAGTCAGGAAAACACAGGACATCTAAATCACAAAACAGCAGCAGGTGCCAAAATGACAACACAGGAGGACTGAGCATCTGCTGGTCCTCAGCCAGGGACACCAAGGATAATCAGTCATGTGGAATGAACCAGATAGCCATTAGCGAGGCAGATGGGATTGAGAAGATGTGACTTCAGAAACCAAGAGGAGAAAGTGTTTCCAGAGGGTGGGGGTCCGACAGCTTGAAATACATGTTCAAGTAGGATGAGGGCTGAGAATCAATCTAAGACTAGGGATACGGAGAAAGTCAATTTGTAGAATATTAGGATCCAAAGCTCAGAGAAGGCCTGCAAGCTATCTGAGGTCACACAGCAGCAGAGCTCAGGATCATATTCTGGTCCTGGTACGTGGTTTTCTCCCTATCATGAGGTAAAGAGGTTGTCATTAAGACACCAATAGATGAGGCAGACAGTCCTGTTGTAGTTGACTCTGACACTTGCTGAAATAAATGATCATTGCTATTTTTCTGGCAACACTAGCAGTCATGCCAGGCAGGGAAGAATACTGGAATTGCTTTTGTGCTTATCATTAAATTTCTCATTATAGAAAAATGTTCCTAAATGGCATGGGGATGTGAATAACAATGCACAGAGCATTCGATTCTGTGAGCTAAATATGGGTTAGTAAAAGGGGAATTAAGTAATGAGGAGAGAGTTTATATCCTGGCCAGGCTGCCTTTGAAAAGAATCAGGAGGAAAATTTGTCCCAAGTCCAAATGTTAGACAAACAAATTTCCTCCTCAGTAAATGCTGATCACATATCAGCTGCTCAACATAACTTGTCTGCTGACATGTGGAAAAAAGTTCTCCTAGTCGCAAAGAAAGAGTCAGCATCACCATTATCACCATCACCATCACCACCACCTACACCATCATCATCTGTTAGAGTCTGTAAACAAGTCAGGATGGCGCTTGGCATTTTGCCAGAGGGAGTAGTTTGTGAAGTAACACCAGCGAGCCATTAAGTGTGGAGATTCCTTATTGGTTGACTGCTGTATCTAGTTTATGTTAATTAAGATAAGCTGTGTGGAATGTATAAATACCTCTGTTGTCCTACAATAAACGGCTTCCACTCCTGCTGTATCAATCTACACAAGTTGCTCGTCACCCCCCCATTATTTTGCCCAGCAGCCGGACTGCGGCAATCATCATCACCATCACCACCATCATCATCACCATCATCACCATCACAACCATATCACCATCACCATCACCATCACCATCACCATCATCTTCACAATCATCATCACCACCATTAATCATCATCATCACCATCATCACCACCACCATCAACACCATCACCACCATTACCATCTTCACCATCATCATCGTCACCATCATGACCATATCACTATCACCATCACCAACACTATCATCAGCGTCACCACCACCACCATCACTACCATCATCATCATCATCATCACCATCAAAACCATATCACCAGCACCAGCACCACCACCACCAGCACCACCACCATCATCAGCATCAGCATCACCATCATCAGCATCAGCATCACCACTTTCATCACCTTTTCCACTATCATCATCAGTATCATTAGCATCACCACCATCACCATCACCACCTTATCATTGTCACCACATCACCATCACAACATTATCACCATCACTACTATCATCATCCTCAGTAGCAGCAGCAGCACATCACCATCATCGTCACCATCACAACTGTGTCACTATCCCCATCCCCACCATCACCATCTGCTACTGTCTTCCACTGTCCTATGACTTAGGTGTCATGTCACCAGCACCATCATCATGACCATCATGGATTCTCAGTTTTCATGACTGCATGAGTTTCCATTCTCAGTCAAGGTTCCTGAGAAACAGTTCACCTCTCTATCACCTGTTCCCATAAGTGGTCATCTGCAGTGCTGGCTGTTCCCTGAGATGAGGGGAAACAAGCCAAGAGATGGTCATTTCTCCTTAGGTAATCAGTCTTTGTCAGAGGATCTCTGCAGTGGTGAACAAACAGGAAAAAAAAAAACATGCTTAGAGAAGCAAAAACTTCTTCAGGAGGCAAGAAACTTACTGTGAGGGTGAGTCCCAGGAGCACCGAGCTAAGAGGACACACTGGCAGTTGGCCTGACAGACTTTGCCAGTGATGGCATCCAATGGGCAAGCACCTAGCATGGAGATCACCCAACTCCCTCTCCTCTGCCCTGGGGTGTGACATGTCTGGGAACAAGCCCAGTCGTCCAGAAAGCAGCACTGGACCACAATTCATATGTTGCTCAGGATGAGACCACATCCGTGCACGTGCAGGAAGGAGCTGATGTTCAGGGGTAAACTGGTGGTTCCTGAAGGGGACATCTATCAAGTGCATACCTGACATTCCCAATAGCATTTCCAAGGAGTGTGTTGCTGTGCTCAAATGTTCCAGAAGAAGCAAGACTGGGGACACATATTACTCAAGAAGTGGCATGTGTTTATTTCTGCTAGGAACCTGGACAAGGACTGTCCATGTGACTGCAATACTCTGGAAACCACTCACTAAATTACACATGCCCAGGTCCAGCCAAGACACGTATGGAACGTGTCCCGAGCTGAAAACCATGTGGGTGCTCATCAAAACCCTAGTGGACAGAGAATGGTGACTTGCTCTTAGGATGAACTGGTGTCCAGTAATGCCCAGCGCATCCCT
Organism: Marmota monax; assembly: GCF_021218885.2. Classification (NCBI taxonomy): domain Eukaryota; kingdom Metazoa; phylum Chordata; class Mammalia; order Rodentia; family Sciuridae; genus Marmota; species Marmota monax. Next base: position 13,130 of record NW_026694689.1, read on the forward strand.
CACACTGTGTCTCCTGGTAGTCCCCTCATGTGCTGTAACATCCTGTCCTTGCAGCACCAGGCACAGCCATGGCTTCCCAGCTTTGCTGGCCAAAAGCCTCCTCCCACTGCTCCAGGTCCCTTTACCCTGCCCGCATCTCCCTCAGCTGTCCCTCTGTCCAGCGCTCTTCAACTGTCCCCTCCAGGGTGGATGCCTTCCCAGCTGGGATTCTGACCGTGAGGTTCAACTCCTCTGGTTTCAGCCCCACCCACAGCGAGCATGAACCTGTGTGTAAGTCCCCAGGGCACAGAAGGTCCACCTCATCTCGCAGTAGCTGGCAGACTCCAGAGATGCTCACATCCACCTGTAGGGGGCCCAACAGGACGCCGTTCCAACAACAGGGAGGCTTTGCTCCCCAGACAGCACCAGCTTCTCTGTTTAGTGCTAGCAACACTTTAATTAATAATGAGGAAAACGTGAATAATTGTTTTATTCCTAAGCACAGAGCCACACCCCTGCTGGGCCTGCCAAGCTGTGTCTGCCACCTCCTTATCTCTGGGGCTAACAATCTGCACCTTGGGAAACAGGAGGAATCTGTTGAGAGCAGAACCACATGGAAAGGAAATATGCAGATCCCAGGACCCCATTAATCACCAGTCAGAGGCGAGTTTCAATGTCCCAGGGCTCCTCTGTCACTGTCTGCGGGAGCTCCATAGATAACCCAGATGCCATGAGCCCTGCTTTCAGCTTCCCCCACGCTGGGTCTGTGTGGTGCTTTGGTGCTGCACACAGCCCCCAAGCTCTGCTTTGTGCTGAGGTCTCTCTCCCAGGCATGTGCAGGGAAGGCCTCGCACCTCCTGCAGGGCAGAGGGGTGGAGAGGTCCTTCCCAAGACCAGCCATTCATACCCATCACTCCCCACCAAAGCTGCCCCCTCTGTGGTTCTTCCTGGAAGGTCTTTGGCCTCTCAGGCCCTCTCAGCTCCTGGCCCAGCCCATGGGTCCTCCAAATGTTCTGTCTTGGGTCAATGGCAAGGCCCATCATCTGGACCCTTCTGCCCCATCTCCTGCCTGGCCCCAGCAGGCAGAGGCTGGCCCCGTGGCTTTGGATTCCCAGTGATTTCTCCAAGTGCCAGCTCCTTCTTAGGTCCTTTCTCTATGTCCAGTTTTTGGAGTAGTGAGTGGTACCTATCTTATGAAAGACTTTTTTAGTCTACCAAGGGCTTGGGCAGCGCCATATTTTTTTGAACCTTATAGCAGGGCCAACAGGGCGAGTCTGATTAGTACCCGCATTTACAGGCAGTTCAGCCATTGCCCCGCGTGGACGCCAACCCCCACATGTTTGTACATGGAGGGGTCGGGTTCCGGGGACCCTGTGAGTGAGGCTGCCACTCCCGAGCTCTTTCTAACTCTGCCAGGACATCAAGGGTGCCGGGGCTCTCTGGGAAACAGTTTGCAAACCCCTGGTGAAGGATTCTAGAAGAAAGAACATCAGAAAACACCGGGATCCTGACTTGGGGTAACTCCTCCATAAGACGTTTGACAGTTTCTGAGATGTTTTTGGTGGCCCCAATGGGGGAAAGGCCAGAGCTGACACCCACCATCTCAGTGCCTAGCGCAGCCCCTGGTGCAGTCTGGGTACGGTCAAGTGTGTCCCCAGGGCACATGTGTTGGAAGCTTGGTCCCCATGTGGTAAGGCTAAGAAGTGGTGGAACCTTAGTGGGGGACTAGGAAGCCCTCAGGTCACTGGGAGTGCTGTCCTCAGAAAGGATTAAGATGGTTCTCCTGGAACCCTGGGTAGTTTGTGTGAGTCATTGTCCTAAAAGGCCAAGCCTCCCTCTCTGTCTTCCCGTCCCACCATGGTATGTCTCCCTCCTGTCATGTTCCCACCACAGTGGCACCATGGCCACCAGGTCCTCACCAGAGTGAGCTCATGCCAGTGTTGTGCCCTTGAACCTGCTGAGCTGTGAGCTACATAAACCTCATTTTCTTAAGAAGTACCATCTTCTGGTCTTCCGTGTTAGCAGTGGAAGCAGGGAATGACATCGCTCCCCATAACAAAGAGCCATCCATCCCGAGTATCAGTGGTGCTGAGGTGGAGACGCCCTGCTGCAGAGAAGAAGGGGCAGAAACCAGGGAAGCCATGATCTCAGGGCCAGTGCTGTGGTCCAGTCCCAGGGTGGCCTCTTCTGGATTCCTGCAAGCGCTGCTGATCTCTCCTCATGAACTCACCACCCCGTTCCACCCGTGTACATGGTGTCCCACTCATTCCTAGAGAGGTGCTTCCCACTGTGTGCTCCTGCCAGTGCCCAGTGGGCCCTCCCAGCTCTGCTGACCGCAGGACTCAGATGTGGACCAGGGCGTCATCTGTGATCTACTCTGGCCTGAAGTCTCTGGGCTTTATTGCCATTGCTTCTTTCCACTGGTCAGTGACCTGTGGCCCTTATGCTCACCCCCGTCTCAGGGCCTATGTCCAGGCTGCTGCCCTACCATGAGCATTGTTAGATTTCCTCTGCTCTAGCCGCCCTGGCCCAGCTTCGGCCTCATCACTGGTGAAGGCTGGACTCCTTAGAGGACACCTAAGTGCCTGCTTTCTTAACCTTCCCGCGGCACCCTGCATGAAAGGTTGTGCCAGGTCACACAGTATAGATGATGGCTGTTCTGCTTGCTCACTTTGAGGAGGTTGAGAGTGTTTGCTTGTTTGTTTTAGGTGGCAGCTCCATTTCTTTCCAGGGGTCACATGTCTCCTCTGAGCAAGAAGGTAGGAGTCCAGGGGACAGGTGAGGCCACCCTAGCCCAGGACAGTGCTACATGAGCCCCAATAGGGGAGCACCACTGTGTGACACTCTCTCCTGGTCCTTTGCTTCAGTGCCTGGCACGTAGACAAAACTCAGTGTTTCCAGGACAGAGCAGGCCACCACAGGGGTGGATTCTGAGGATGGAATGCCATCTCAGGAACCATGTCCGGAAAAGCCTGTGTGGCCGAGAGCTCCATCACCTGAAGGTCACCCGTTACTGGTTGATTCACTGGGACATGATTTCTGTAAAGGGACATTTTCACATTTGTCAAAACTCAGGTTACAAAGAAATGAATTTAGCTGGAAAGCTGCATGTCTCCAAAACTCCTAATGGAAGCCATCAAATCCAGGAAAAAACCAGTGGTACTAGGATCATCTAAACCATGGGGCCATCAGGACATTTCTCCAGCCCCCCGAGTCTTTTTAATAACGTGTTTTCGTGATTTCAGAGGAACTCTAACAATTACATTTACATCACAGTGTCTTAGTTGTGTATTTGAAAACTCTATTCATCATTTGCAGTGAGTACTTACTAATAAAATCAGAGTAGCTGTTTAGTAAAGGAGCAATCATTTTATAATAAGAGTAAGCTTGACTTTGTTACCAGACTTTCTCCTGGGCAAACAGAGCAGACACAAGTTATAAAAAACCCTTAGACTGGGATCTTTCAGCTGATGATTCCAAGTATCACTTGAAAAAAAAAGGATAATGAAAAACAGACTTAAAACATAGAGCAAGTAGAATCACAGAGGAATCTGGGGTGAAAATAACCTATTTACAAATAGCTTGATTAATTATATGCAAGGAAATGCACAAGTAGAAAGATAATTCAGAATAAAAATTCCCTACCTCTAATAAATTCACAGCACATATGTAATGAAGCACTTTCTCCAAAACAATTTAATTTGCCCCTGTTGTTCTGCACAGTTAGCATTTTTAAAAGGTGAGTTCCTTCCTGTTCTCCCAGGTCCACTCACCTGAGGGAGAAAGCTTATTTGTCAGAATGACTCTCACCCATCTCTGTTCTAGGAAGACCAGAATTGACATGGAAGTGGCCCCTGAGAACCCCGGAGGGACGTGGTGGTAGGCTCAGGGTTGACGCTCTCCAGACGCAGAAGGAAGCCACTACCCCAGGTATGGTGTGGTGGGTAGAACAAGATGGCTGGAAGAGGGTTTCTCTGGGCAACACTGGCTCCGGACCACAAGCCGCACACCACTGTTGACAGGCGTCCTGGCCTCAGCAATGTCTCTTGGCCTTTCTGTGCCTGGCTCAGGGATCCAGCTGAAATGGGACAGGAAGAACTATCTACTGCACAGAGTGGACATACACTTTAGGTGGGTCTCTCTCTAAGACCTTGATGAAAATCGTCATGAAGATGATCTGCTTTCCCATCAGGGAAATCTGGACAGAACTGGGCAGCTCTGGGGGTGGCAGTGGCTTGACACGGTCAAGTGGGTCCCCAATGGCCCTTGACCACTCAAACCACTGCTCAGTTGCTACTGACCCTCTGTCCACGCTGCCGATTGTGGTCTCAGGCTCTTTGGGGCTGCTCCCTTCCCAGGTGCTGAGAGGTGTCACGACTCCTTTGTGTCCCCAGCCTGTGGGATGCATGGGCAGTGGGGCAGTGGGGGTGGGGTGCCTGTGGAGGGTGTTTGGGCCCCTGCCTGAGAAGGGCCACCTCCCTTTGGTTAGAATGCAGCCACACGGCCACCCCTAGCCACCAAGGAGCTGGGAAATGAGTCTACACAGGAGAAGGAAGTGGGTCTGTCACAGGCATCCCTGCAGAAGCCTCCTGCAGCCGGCTGTGCTCCGTGTCTGCTCTCGCCATTAGATGTGCCCGGCGGTGGTCACTGTTGCTATACACATCGTATTTTCATATATATGTGTCTGTAAAACACACACATGTGTCCTGTGATTGTCACACGACTCAGTGGTGGACAGCAGGGCAGGCCCCCAGGACAGGTGGTCTTGTTGAAGATGAAGCAGGAACGAGGAAAGGAGTCACTCAGGATGGGGTGTGCAGGTGTGGGCCTGGGCTGTCCTCTAAGGCAGACTTGAGAAGCCCCAGAGCAGAGAGAGGAGTATCTGGGAGGGCCGAGAGAAACTCTTGGGCAGGACCCTGAAGGGATTTCACTAAATGCCAGGAGACGGTCGGAGTGAGGTGGCTGTGGTGGGGTGCACTGGGAGGGACATGGCAGGATTTACCCCTGCAAGGACCTGTGTGGCTCCGTGTGTGGAGCAGTGGAGTTGGAGACAGAGGGAGGCCAGGAGGGAGGAGGTCCCAGAGACAGGGGACACAGGGAGGGCGCATGGAGATACTGCTGTGGGCCCAGCGGGGGCTGGGCCTGGCGCATACCTGAGACACAGATTCAGAGGGCCCAGGGTGGCCACAGGAGGCAGGTGACCAGATCTTAGCCTGCAGGGTGCCAGGGTGCTGGCTGCCAGACGAGGGGCCCGGCTCAAGTGTGAGGACAGATGGAAACCCAGGGAGCTGTTGACAACATGTGGGGAAACTGCCAAGCGGTCCCTCCAGGGATCTCCGAGGGACCCCTGAGCCCCTTCACTTGACCCTCACCTTGCCCAAATGAGGCCAGCACTAGCATCAGGTCACTTACAGACACCAAAGGGGAGTTGGAGAAGCAGGGCAGGAGCCCAGGCTGCAGGCCCCATCTGTGTGCTGGGGACACTGCGAGAGGACAGAGCAAGGGGAGGGGAGACACAGGAAAGCTCCAGGGAGCCCTGAGGCCTATGCCCTGTGGGCAGGATGGGAGGGGAGGCCACAGGAAGCCAGGTGTCCAGGGCATATGTGGCCACCTGCACCAATGCTGCTTCTGAGCAACAGGTGTCCCTGGATGTGGGGACAGAAGCAGAGGTCACTGGCTGTTGTTGGCATAGGCTTCAGAGTCCAGGGGCCCAGGAGTGGTGGAGGGGCATGAGTCCTCTCAGAATGTGGAAGGGGCAAGCACAGGGGCTCCTGTGGGAGGGCAGGCTCTGCACAGGGAGGCAGGGGAGCTGCCATCAGCCAGTCCTAGGTCAGGGCTGGATCTGCTGCATGCAGGACACAGCCAAGGTTGGCACTGCCCAGGTAGGAAATCTGGGTGCTGGACCTTGGCCACTATGAAGGATATACCTGTGGCTGATTTCTGGGGCTGTCTCCTTCTCCGCAGGGTCACAAAGATGAACTGAGGCTGTAGTGTGTTGCTGGACAGGATTTAGGGGTGCACCCCACCTGCCACCCTGAGCCAAAGTACAGCCATTAGACAAAACTGGGCAAATCACAGTAGAACTTGGGGAAACATCCCCCTGGTATGTGGTCTTTCCTGGATTCCTAGTGGTCATTACAAGGATGGGGAAGGACTCCCACACCCAGGCACGTCCAGCCTCTACAGTGAGGAGGGCGCCGAGGCTGGCTTGCCATTCCCAGACCTGCCACACTCCCCTGGCTTCTGCAGCCACTTTAATGCATAATTTATGGATGCAATTAATAGAAACCAATCAAGCAAGGCTGTGCACACAGTGCTGTGTTTAACAACAGATGTTTCCAATAGTGATTATGTTAGAATAATAACAACACAGGAAAAAATGCCCGGTCATCAGCACTGCTGTGAGTGTTAACAAGACTGATGGGTTCCCCAAGAAGCCCCCGGAGGGAGGGAGGTGCTTAGGGCCATCGCTGGTGCTCGGGTTTCTCAGGCTGTGGGGTCAGCCTTTTCATGCTTTGTGCCTGAGTCATCCAGGGGGCTGTTCTGGGGGCAGATGGTTTTGAAGCCACTGGAACAGCCTGCAGGTTCCTCAGGCTCTGGGATGGGATCTGCCCCTGGCCAGCTCCCAGCTGTGCCCATCCTGCAGGGTGGCTGCGTTTCTCTGTCTATTCCTGGTGCAGAACTGCACCATTTCTCCTGGGTGATGGATGTGAGTTCAAGTCCTCGTGATGCCATGGTCTCCACAGCAGGAAGTCATGAGTCCCTGTGTCTCCTGGCCCCTGGGTTTCCTCATCGATACCTACACCTCCTACCCAAGGCTGCTGAGAATGTGACCAGGAGCAAAGTCAAACATGACACTGTTGTCATTTCAGGGGAGCCTCCTAGGACCCCTCACTGGGTCCTGACTAGCAATGGAATGTAGGGACCAGTCTCATGTGCCTTGTGGTCTCATTTGCTGAAGATGACAAGTGGAGTTGGGGCTCAGGCCTCACATTCATAAAGGGGTCCAGGCCAATTCCAAAGCAGTCCAGTATCAGTCACAAAGAAAGTGGTGCTCGGGAACACCTTCACGGCACACTTGAAACTGACCCGTCACAGACCCTACTTCCTGTTGAAGTCTGTACTTCTGACACATCTTTTCATTGCAGCATTTGCACCTTTGGAAAGCACTCGCTTGTGACCATATCAGGCATTTGAAGCAGAAGTGTGGCAATACTTTACTTACTTGTTTAAACAGGATGCTGAATAGAAATACTAAGCTGCCTGCAGATGAAAACAAGAAGAACTCAGTATTTTAAGTTCTCAGTGCTCTCCTTCCATCCAAGAAGCTCTCCTAGGCTGCTGCAGCAGGAGGGCACTTAGGGATGAGAAGCAGAAGATTCTCCAAAGTCCTGAAATCCAGGCTGAATTTTCTAGGCTCTGTGCATATTTCTGGGGAGAACTTCCGTTGATTTAATTAGATGTTGGGGTGGGAGGAAAGAAAGAGAAGTGGGGAAGGTAGGAAAGGAGGAAGGGAAAGGCCACAAATGTGGCGTGAGAAGGCACTGGTTTTTGCATCAGGGATGCTCTGTCCCCAGGTGTGTTCTGCATCTGCAGGAGCCCAGGGCACCCACCAGCGCTGGAGAGGGCACAGCCTGGGACCCCTGGGGCGTAGTTCTTCAGCCTCCAGGAGGGGCCGGCAGGGGGCGCTGTGAACAGAGCTGAACCGCTTGCGGAGACATGCTGCTGCGCTGGTGGGTGGAAGAGCTCTCACAGCTTACAAATTCTAATGCTATAGTTTATTTAGGGGAGGTCGTGGGGAGTGTTGCAAATGGTCCAGTGATCTTTGCACAATCGTCTCTCAAGGTGTCTGAGAGTCAGGCATCCCTGAAATCCAATCTCAGCTCTGCACTTGTCTGTGTGGCTACCTGTATGAACCTCCTCAGGTCCCTTCGCCTCCAAGATGAAGATAAGGTTAATGAGCACCCCCAAATTACAGGGGCAGGGAGAGGGTTGACTAAAATCATGCTTCTGCACTGAGAGGTGTCTTTCCAGCAGGGGATCTTAAACTCCCAGCTGTTTACTGTTGCAGCTATTACTATGGAATGGTAACTAGAACTATGGAAATATTAGGACTACAATTTGCTGAGCTCAAAAGAGCAGCTTTTTTTCTGTTGAAAGAGCACTTCTCAAACTTTCTGGGTCCATTGACTTTCTTCAAAATTATACAGGAGACCAAAGTGCTTCTGTCTATGTGGAACTTACCACCAAGCCATTGAATTGAACCCCATCCAAGTTCATCTGGCTGAAATAAACTTTTGTGAGCAGAACATTCAGGTAGAGATTCTAGATTCATGGCTGTTTTTCATTTCTTCCAAAGGTCCAGCAGGGTCATCTAATCTAGTTATCTGTATTTGCTGTTCATCTCTTTTTTAGGCAAAATCCTGATTTTTTTCTGGATGTGAAGTTCTGCAATCACATCCCAGGTCAGACTGGGTCCCTTGCACTTGACAGTGGTAGTGGGCAGGGTGAGAACTAGCGCCTTCCCAGCCAGGTCCCCTGGCTGATGTGGGTGTGGAAAGACATCATCAGCTGGTAACGATTCTCAGCAAGTGCCCTGAGATGGCCCTGGGGATCATGTAGGTATTCCCTGGCTTGTCTTTCCAGCTCAGCTGGCTAAGGAACTGGAGCTATAAAGTAATTTGATGGCTTTGGAATTATCCCAGATTCTGTGAAATTGTTCTTATCTGTCACTCTCCACACATAACACAGGGACATCAAAAATACAGGAATGCAAGGAGTTGAGGGTTTCTCTTCCACAGACACGTTTGAATTCACTGAGAGTCACAGCTCTGAGGCTGCAAGATCTGCATCCTAAATCCTCACTTTGGGCCAAAGTGAGAAGCAGATTTCTAGCAATGATAGGAGAATCCTCCAACCCACCTGTTAGGTGATGGGAGACGAGGAGGAAGGTCTACCCTGTGCCTCCCTGGCTCTGCTTTCCATTGCACCAGTCATGCCAGGGCATCTGGGCAGCATTGCAGCCCTCAGTAAGTTCTAGAAGGAATGCAGTAAGGACAGGGCTCTCCCCTTGGGTGCTCCCCCTTAGAATGTATTTATCCTGCACTGCGTTTTCTCTACCATTACTTCTGTCATTAACCTGTTAAAGTAAAAACCTTTAAGAACCTTCAGTTTATTAGGATCTATTCTCCCTTTACAGGAAATGCATGTCTGCATCCAGTGGTATCCGGGCTGTCAGTTTACCCTGAACATTAATACAGATTATTTGATGATGCAGGAGTCTCTGAAGTGAAGCTGCAGAAACTTCATGGCAAGCCTGCACCTTGCAGGAGATTCATGTCCACTGGCCATTAGACATTAGCGTCTGGAGAAGCGCCTGAGCCCTGCTCCTGCTTTTCATCTTGAGGGGCGGGGGGGACCGTTGCACTTGGCTGTAACCTAATCTAGAAATAAAATCCAGATTTGTGGGTCATTTTCTCTTGAAATGGCATTATCAACACATGGACTAAGGCCCTTTTGCTGTAGTTTGCCGAGGTCACCGTGAAAACTGGTGGGAACTGGTAGCTTCAGAGAGAAACTCCTGATCCTCAACAGTGAAGCATTACCAAGCTCCTTAGCATCTTGTGCAGACATCCTTAGGCTGTGGAGACACCAACGCCAACAAGACCTGAAGTTTTTAGAAAAGAAATAGAAACAGGAGAGAAGAGATATGACTATTTCTTTTCTCTTTTAATTTTTTCCTACTTTTTTTAAACTCCACCCAATTCTATGCCCATTTGCTGTTATGTACACAGAGTGAGAAAAAAACTAAAATTAACAAGCATGATCTAAGCAGACACAGAAAAGTTATGGCTGTTTAATGTACACATGCTCAGCTGCTAGTACACAACTCTTTAGTAAACAAGTCTTTAAACCATGAGGATGCTTGATATTCAAAAATATGTCTGGAGATGAACTCAGTATTATTTCAGAACTCAGAGGCATCTTCAATTTTCCATCCTTCTTGCCCTCCATCTTGAACACATTGATTTACTCAGAAGTATATGCCTCATGGTAGAAGGGTAGCTGTCATAGATCCAGGCATCAAGTCCTTACTGTGTAAACAGGCTGGGAGGAGAGCAGGCAAAGAAGGGTCTTCTTGCATCACATTTGCTTTGATCATAAAAGAAAAATCTTCCATTAAATTGCCCAGAAGAAATGTCTGCCTCTCAGTGGTCAGAAACGTTCAGAAATGGGATCCATTCCTGATCCCTAGACCCATCCCTGACCCGGGAGAAACTCCTGATTAGGAGTGTTTTAAACCAGTCACCACAGATGCCCTGTGCCCTGCAGGACCAAGGATGTCAGGACACAGTGGGAGTCAGGGTTGTGGGGTTCCACAGGTGCCTCACCTGTTTCAGTGTGAGGTAACTGAGATGCCAATTAACAGCACAGTCACCCAGCAATTCCCTTCTGAAACTCACTGGGCTTTTCTGATGATATCAAGCCGAGAGTGGGGTTGCTGTCATGTCCTCGACATTCACCTGACACTCTGGAACCTGCTTTTTCGTAGGAGGAAGCAGGATGCAGCCTCTGACCCACGCACACAGCTTGCTTTCCTAGTTTCCATCCTGGGGATGGCTCCTGCTCTTGGAGGTGGGACGAGGTGCTCTGTTCATGCATAACGTCAGCAGTGTCATTGCAGGATATTGTGGCGTCTGTTTAAAGAAAACATTAAGTAAATAGTGTTATGACACAACAGATATGCAAATGTCTCCACAGTATAGAATAAAATGCTGAAAGCAAGCAAGGTCCCTTAGGGAAGCACCCAGGCGGACATCCAGCCCGCCTCCTCCAGCGGGATCCAAGCCGCAGTGGATTTTCTCATCCAAGGTTTACTTTCCCTCGTTCATACGACACCCTGTTGGCATTTTGCATGAACTCTGGTTGTTTTTTCCATAGTACTTTTGTTTCTGAAAATCAGCTGAGATCTTACAAGAGCATGAGACTCTCCCCATCTGGGCCAGCATGATTTCCTGACTTCAGATCTGGCAATGCCAGGGCCGGGAGCCTCTGCAGACCTGTGAGTCCGTGGGTGGGTTTCATGTTCACTAAGGCCCAGTGTCACTCAAGCCACGCTCATCCGGGACCGTTAGCACTTCCTGCTTTGGCTGGATATTTTATATGCTCTCAGTGTCATAAAAATGTCAATTCTGTTCGCTGCATTAAAACAGCGAATTTCTGATGGGGACCCCGGGCGGCATGCAGAGTGATTTTAGGTGACCCCCGAGGAGCATTAGAACACGCAATCACAGAGTGAGAAATTTTATTTCCTTTTCAATTATCATTCAGTCCTTCCCATTACAGCAGGAGGAACTCTCATCTTGAAGATAGATCCTCGGTCCATATCCCCCTGTACTTGAAGAGCCCTCGCCTCCCACCCAGAAGCAATGGCAGAAATGAGAATCTAAGGGGGTGTGGGTGTGTAGCTGTGAAAGTTGGTCCCACTGTGGTCGATACACAGGACCCATCGCAGACAGCAGGGGACAGCTGTCCTTTAGGGCCCCCAGTGCAGCCCGGAGGGTCCCTCGCCCCGTCCATCATGCGAGGCTGCAGGGAAAACCATGGGAAGTTGGATCCTGTTGTTCACAAGCAACTCAGCTAATGGTATTTTTTTCTTTTTCTCACAACAATGTGAACACACTAAAATGGAACTTATTGCTACCGTTGCATGGTGCTTAAGCCAAAGTTCTCTTGCAAAAGAAGGGAAAGAAGTCCTTCTGGAGAAGGTGGCCCATGGCAGGGAGGTCCCAGGATGACCCAACACCAAGCACTAGTGAGAGCGAGAGCCCCCTCACCCTCTCATGTCTCCTTTTCAAAGACTCTATGGCTAAATAAGGTCAGCTTAGCCATTTCAACTTTGACTAATGAAGAGACATGCCTGCCTTTTAAAGTCAGAATCATGAAATTTTCAAATGTATTCTATCGTATTGTAAAATACAATCATAGTAGCACTGCCCATCAAGTTGATTGGCACTGAGCTGTAGCCCTTTGAAAGACGAGAGGATAGCGTCCTGCCATCATCCTTCTGGGGCCATGTAATGAGGACCCGTGCTCATGGTTCTTGATTGCTTATTTCAATGGAGGACACCGTAGTGTTCTGGACGCCACTCCTGCACTTACTGCTCGCACGTTCTGTCTACCAAATGCCTAGGCAATGAGTTCACAGTTTGACTCTCTAAACTTTCATGATTTTAATTTCATTTACCCCCTGGTCAGAAACAGAATGGGGCAGGCAGACTCTGACCCCATCACTGGTTGGCGCCCTCTGAATGGGACACACTGCCCTAGGCCCCGCAGGGCAAGGTCCCCTCAACCCCACTCTCCCCAGATCCTGTTGCCCTCACCCTCCTGAACACCACTGATGGGGACACTGAGATCCCCCTACCCTGCAGGGGCCATAGCCACATGTAGGAGATCAGACCCCAAAACCCATGTTGACTCTGTCCCTGGCACAGGTTCTGGGAAGAACCTGGGGACTGAGGGCCACACTGAGAGGGGCCCTCCTTAGAGAGGAGGGATGTGGATCAATTTCCCCACACCTTCGCCTCTCCATGTACAAAAGGGACCATGAACCCCCACCCCCACAGGGCCACAGGTTAGGACTGGCACAGGACTTGCCAAAAAGATCCCAGTGGAACAAAAAATAGAGACCCTCTGTTGAGAGCCACAGCCCTAAGGGGCCCCAGCAAACTTCTAGCTGCCAACTGATTGGCTCCTCTGCGGTGATGCTCATTGGGCTGTTTCCCCGCCCTTTCAGACCATGGAGCTGCTCATTGGGGGACTTTTTTGGCTCCACCCACACGACCCAGCCAATCAGCCTCAAGAACAGGAGGCGTGGGGGAGGTGGAGAGGCTTGTGGGAAGCCGGTTGTGGCAGTTGGGCTCTGAGGGTTTTTCCTGAGGAGCTGTGTGGTGTGATGTGTGTGTTCTAAAAATAAAGTTTGTTTCTTTTGACAAGTGGCTCCTGAATTGTGCCTAGCCAGACTGCGGCAACCCTCAATGTGGATCCACATGAATACAATCAACTGATTTTTGACCAAGGACAGGCTACACAATGGAGTAAAGATGAGACTGAGAAGACGTGAACTTGAATGAAACCAGACAGAGACAGAGAAAGCAGAGAAACACACCAAGGATCGTCATAAGGGCCAGGCACTGGGGACATGAGCAGAGAAAGGCAGAGGACTCATGAGACAGCAACGGGAGGCAGCTGACCAAGGAGGGCAGGTAGAAAGACAGATTGAAGACAGAGGAGCCTTCACGGGTCAGGCTGGGAGCCTTCCTGCTGAGCGCAAGGTGAACAGCCCCCCCATGGCTGCAGGTGGGACGCAGGACAAGTGTGTTCTGTTATGTCCCGCGGAGGTCCCTCTCTGAGACTTACTGTCACCATGACAAGACACCAGGGTCAGCTTTCTTCAAAGTGAGAAGCGCTTGTCATGGCCACAGCTCCCCTGTTCACCAGGGCTTCTGAGAGCCACAAATGCCTCAGGGGAAGAAATTTCCTCAGGAACATGGATGTAAGAGCCCTCATCAGGATGGCAGATCAAACCCAATAAAATAGAAAAAGACTCGTGCACAGCTGAGTGGGGTCAATCCTAGGTGCAGGAAGCCAGGCAGACATTTGAACATTCATGTGGTCTATCCCAACCGCCTGGAAAGGAAATCACACACCTAGAAGCAAAGGAGGTGTCTAAGAAACCCATCACCATTTATGATTTAATCTTCAAGAGCAGAGTCAACTACCTTGGGAGGGAGGGAACTTTCTGAACTTGATAAACAATACCTACAAAAAGCTAGGCTTGTGTCACCTTCAACAGTGGGAACAAGGTAAGAGAGCCCCTTTCAACTTGATATTCTCAGAAAATGTAATAAGAGATGAAAATAAAAGAAAAGGAAGAAAATTAGGAAAGACATAAAACTAGCTTTATTCAGAGAGGCCATGATGATTTATGTAAAAAATCTGAAAGAACTGACCATAAAAAGAATTCTGGAACTAAAAAAAACACTTCAATAATGGTGCAGGATGCAGGGGCACTCATGTTCCTCTCTACTGCGAGTGAGCAAGCAAAACGTGAAATTGAAGCACAGGCCATTTGCACTGGCAAATGCATGAAATAGAAGAAAGAAAGGAACCCTTAGATATGAATCCAACAAAAGAGATGCGAGAACCACATGAGGAAAAACACAACATCCTGATGAAAGAGGTGAGGGCCCTGAGTCAATGGAGAGCCATCCCATGTGCGAGGGAGGGGAGACCCACTATCGCCAGGCTGCCAGGTCTTCCTAAATTGATCTTCAGACTCAACGTAATCCAAATCCCACAGAGGGACTTCGTGGATGTCCACAAACCGTTTCTAAAGGTTATATGGTCAAGCAACAGACCCAGAATGGCCAACACGGTAGGGCAAAAGAACAAAGTTCGGGAACCAACCCCACCTGACCTTAAGACTGACCATAAAGCTACAGAGATTGTGTGGGATTGGCAAGTGGTAGACAAATAGGTTAATGGAACAAAAACTTGAGACCCTCAACGTGGATCCACGTGAATACAATCAACTGATTTTGACCAAGGACAGACTTATCATCCCCTTGTCCCCCTCTGAACACGTAAGTGGGCTTTTTTCTTGGGACTGACCTTTATCTGGCTAGAAAACAAAACAAAACCCAGACAAACTCTTTGGATCTTGTCTTTATTTATGGGAAGCCCCTTCTTGCCTGGGTCAGTTCCCTCACCACTCTGCCCTACTTGAATCAGATGAGTCTTTTCAACCAAAGCTGCTGGAACAGCTGGGCATCCACATGCAGAAAGTGAACTCACTCAGATTTCACACACTGCACAATAATGAACTCAAGGCAGATCACAGGTCTGGATGTAACAGCTATATAGCTTCTAGATGATGACACAGAAGACAATCAAGATGACCTCGGGTTTGTCAGTGACATTTTAGATACAACACCAAAGCAATGATCCATGAAAGAAAGAATAATAAAGCCAGATTTAATATTTTTTTTTAAATCTGCTGAGCAATCATATTAAGAGAGTAAGATAGACAACAGACTGGGAGAGTCTATGTGGAGAAAGTAGATCTGATGCAATGTCGTCATCCAAAACACAAAGAACTCTCAAGAAAACAACCAGCCAGATTAAGAATGAGCCAATGATCTTAACTAGGATCTCACCAAAGGAAATGTGCAGAGCACAAACTAGCACATGGAGAGATGTCCCCATCCTATGGCCTCCAGTGCACAATAGCCACACCCCTTAGAGAGGCCACCACCCAGAACACCAAAAACACCCAATGCCAGAGAGTGGATTTGTGGGAACTGTCATTCACGTTGGTGGGAATTCAAAATGGTGCCATCACTTGGGAAGAGTTTGGGGGTCTTACAAAACTAAATGTAGCCTCAGCAGTCCATCCAGCAATCGCTGTCCTTGGCATTAGCAAGGAGTTGAAAATGAACATCCACAAAAAAACCCTGCACAGGGATGTTTTTATCAGTTTTATTCACAGTTGTCTACACTGCAGAACCTCCAGCACCAGGGTGAGCCCTACTTGAACCTGCATGTGTACGCATGGTAACAACATGTCCATGCAGTTCACCAACTACACGAAGGTCCCACTCAGGTCGGGGCTGGCATGAAGGAGGGAGGTGGGAAATCCTGCACCTTCTGCTCATTTTGCTGGAAACCAAACACTGGATTTAAAAAGTCTTGCAAGAGAAAGCCAAGATGCAAGTGCAACAGACTTACCAACAGAAAATGGATGGCTCCTCTGTCCAGACCAGGAGACAGGAAAACACTTTTCACATAATCCACACAAACTGCCAGGACACACGTATTCACAAGCACTCTGCTTGGTGGCCAGGATCTGTGAGCAGTGGGTGCAAGGACGTGGCTCTTGCTACCTACCCTGGTGGGTCTGAGCACAGCTGAGCACAGCTGAGTAGGGACTTAAATCACAATACCGCTTTATCACAGAGACTGGGTCCCATTGTGTACCCCAGGCCCTTGACTCTGGGGACACCCCCTCACATGCACAAATACTAGAACTCAACCCAGAAAAATTCCTCTAGTTCAGTCATTTTATGAAAAACCAATCAGGTAAAGATGGGTCCATGTCCTCAGGGGCAAATCTGACAGAAAACTCACATTTTTTCTTTAAAGTGTTTGAATTTTTTATCATTGAAAAAGGCTGCAATAGCAAGAAGCAGAATGTAATAAAATCTAATCCCGGTCTCTATTTCTCTCATATCAAAGCTCCAGTATCAACACTGTGACATTAGGATCCAATCCGTCCTTTCAGGCTCCCGATGAAGAGATAAGAGACACTCCAGAACATGTGCTTCTTTATGCTAGATAAATTATTCATTCCCTTTATCTTAATATCCTGAAAATGTGTTAGGATTAGCACATAAAGGGCACGATTTGCTAGATTGTTATAATCCCAAGTCGTTCCAGTGGGGTTGCCATAGCACTTAGGAAGACTCCAAGAATCACGTCCATGGGATGGAAACTTCAAGATACTAATCCATGAATGTCTCAGCGGCCATCTGACATCCACTCCAGCCTCATCATCTCCTTGCCTCCCTCTGAACATGCAAGTGGGGTCTTTTCTTGGGACTGACCTTTATCTGGTTAGAAAACAAAACAAAACCCAGACAAGCTCTTTGGATCTTGCCTTTATTTTCGGGAAGCCCCTCTTTGCCTGTGTCCTTTCCCTAGCCGCGTTGCAAACATGACAGCCTTTGCTTTCCACTTTTAAAATGAGGAACTCAAGTCATTAAGTCACCTACCGGCCTTTTCCCATTTCCCAAACACCATTGGCTGCGCACTGGACACACTCGACCATCTCACTTTGGCCTCAAGGAGCCAGCCCAGGAAACCCCAGGTCACTTCCACAGGTGGTGAGCCCTGACCCTGCCACTCGACTAGTAATGCCGTCCTTCTGCGTGCCACTCAATGGCACCTTTCCCTGGCTCTGAGACAGCTGCCTTATGACACCCTGTGCAAGTCAGCCGATGACTGACACTGTTGATGATGGACAGGGTGGCCGGTGGCTCCACCCACCTATCCCCGACCAGAAAAATATGAGTGTATTCATGGCTGCAGGGGAGCAGGGAGCCAAGAGCAGCCCAGTGACTTCTTTCAAAGGGCAGGTGGGGTGCAGGACAATCGTCTGGGATATTTGATTTGAGCTGATGTTGTTGTTACCATCTCCTCACTTGATACTTCAGTGGAAGGAGGTGAGGTTCAACTAAGTGTTGCTCAAACCAACGCTCCTTAGCAGGGTGGAGCCTGAGGCACCACATCTGTTGGTACCATTGACTCCCGTGATTTTCCCTCTTAATCACACCTGCCAGCACTTGCCACTGTCCTTTCTCCTGTGAACGGAATTGTGGCTCCATTGCTCAGCGTCCCCATGATTCACTTCACCTTTCTATCAAAAGATGCGGAACATCCCAAGGAGGGAAGGAGGGAAGGGGACACCATTCCTTGTCATGCAGAAGGAAAAGTAAGGCTCAGACAGGGCATCTGGCTTGTTCAGGGACATGCAGCTGGCTATGAAATGTCCCCATGTCAAGAACCTCCTTCTTCCACCGTTCCAGGATAATATTTCTACTGGAGAATTATACTTATTATCATTATTACTATTATTAGTATTGTTATTTGGCACCAAAATTAAACCCAAGGGTGCTTAAATACTGAGCCAAATCCCCAGTACCTTTTCTCCTTTATTTTGAGATAGGCTCTAACTAGGTTGCTTAGGGCCTTGCTAAGTTGCTGAGGCTGGCTTTGAACCCTTGGATCCTCTTTCCCAGCCTCCAGAGCTGCTGGGATAATGGGTGTGAGCCACCTTAACTGGCTATTATTTTCTTAGAAGAAGATGTACTTGGTATCCAAACACTGGATAGAGAATTACAGCATTGTTGGCAAAAGAAACGAGACTTTGGGGCAATCTTGACCAGGAATTCTGGGCTTGTCATTAACCATGTGATGTCATCTTATCCCTGGAAAAGGAGGATTCATCCCACCAATATTCTTGGTGGAAATATGGATGTGAGAGTTAAATGCCAGCAGCCACAGAAACCCCAACACACCCTCTGTTTCTTCCTCCAAAGCTCCCTCTGCGGGGCTCCCTCTTCAGACCTTGGCAAGTCTGGCTTCTCTGTGGCAGGCAGCAGCCCCAACATCTCCTCTTCAAACTCCCTCTCCGGATTCCTTCAGCCCATGCACATGAGCCCTCTGTCCCCTTGCCTTCCTGTTGTCTCCTTGTGACATCTGCCTGCATTCCACTAGCACATTGACATTTCTGCCTGGTTGTCTCCTCTGCTGGCCCATGGAGCCCATGAGGTCAGGGCCAACCTCCCTGTGTCCACTGTTGTCTCCCCAGGCTTGGCATGCTGTCTGGCACATAGTAGATGCACAGGAAAGACCGATGGGCCATGTGAGTCCAGGCACTAACGCGATATCTAAATGGATTGCTCAGCTCTGTTCCTGGCTGTTGCTGGCCCCAGGTGGCTGTAGTCAGGCCCCCTCTCCAAGGCTTCTGGCAGGCTATGAGTTTAGTTTGTAGCCAAGGCCATGAACACCTTAATTCAACATATGTACCCAAGGTCACCTACATTTGCCTGTGAAATGTACCTGCTTAGGGAACCTGTTGGCAATGTGCCTGCTTTGTCTGGCCTGCATGTCATTTAAATAGGCCAATGGAAGGGAGGGGGTGAGGTGCTAAATGGAACTGGTGGGGGCAAAATGGACCTGGAGCTGGCAGCTGGCTGCTGCTCCTCTGAAGAAAGCATATCTACTATCCCAACTGTGTCTTGCATCTCCTTCCACCTGCCAGGACCCCGAATCTGTTTCCTGGGGTCTGAGCCTCCACCTGTCATTGGCCAAGAGCACGGGCTGGACAAGCATTAATTCTCATTATCAACCATAGCGGTATTTTGTCGCTTCCTCCTGTGTCCTAGGCGGATACCATTTGCAGGGACCCACATCTATTAATGCTTCTCATTTACTGTTACATACAACTTGTGGAGAGGCATTGATTTGGACCAAGGTTCCTGGCCTAGGCCCAACAGACCAAACTAATCAAGAGTTGAACCAGGGTAGCTGAGCTCTGGTTAATTACAGGAGGCTGTGTAACCAATTAACCACTTACACCATAACCAATCAAGTCTTCTCCACAATGCGCTTCCTTCCACAGTAAGTGCTATCAGATCCTGTTATTGGTCGGTGTTTCCTGAACCTGCTCCGGTTCAGAGGACGGCGGGATTTCTGAAGCATTTCTTCTTCCTTTGCTTTGTTCCAATTGTGTTTGTAACTGCTCAAATAAACCCTGGTGGATTCCATGGAAGAGTTTCCTTTCTGACATCACCCACAATGTCCCTGCAGCAGAGGCCACACTGGCCAATACTTGAGGAGTTACCAGAACTCTGCACTGTGCAGGATCCTGCCACAGGACCCACAATCTTCCTAAGGACATTCTCCTGAGGCCAGCCTTTGTGTGCAAGAGGCATCCAGAAACTTTGGTATCCACAGCCTGTTTCCTAGCACAAGAGCTAGTCCCAAGATTCTCAGGACCCCCAGCCTCGGCTGCAGCTGCCTTTACCAAGCTGACCCTGGACAAGCACCACCCTCCACTCTGCCACAGCTCTGTCCAGACCCTGAAGGATGCAGAAGTCCCCGTGAGGCAGGGCTACCCTGAACTGAAATTGGTGATAAGGTGCCACCCTAATCCAGCCCCCCCAACTCTATGCTCAGGAAAAGGAATTTCAAAGCCAGGCCTGCTGCTGGCTTCTTTAGCAAAGACCCGTCCTCGCCCTGGGCTCTTTTTGTCTCAAGAAATCACCACAGCAGCAGCCTATGTTCTCTGCTCCTAGTGAGGACTGAAAGGATCCGGAAGTTCCAATATTCATGAGAGAAGAGGGTGCTCTTTTCTTGGTGGTTGAATGTTCCCCGACATGTTCTTGTTTCTGCTCATATAAGCTGCCCCTAGTCCAGGAGGAGCCTGTCCCCTCCGGCCGCTCAGCTTGCTCTGCGCCCCTCCTGCCCCCCTCAAGGCCAGCAGCCAGGAAGAAAGCCCCAGGTGCCCTCTGCAAGCTTCAGCCAATTTGCACCCCAGAGAGCCTCTCCTGACCCCTGCACCACACCAGGGCAGCATCTGGTCACCTGACCCTGCTCTCTGGGGACATTCATGGACCTGTTGTGAGCCCACCCTAAGCCCCAGGAATGAAGCCCTGTTTTATGACCTATCTCTTCATTCCTTTCTCTCTCTCTCTCTCTCTCTCTCTCTCTCTCTCTCTCTCTCTCGTTAATATTAGTGTCATTGTCATAACATGGGGTGAGGGGCAGGTCCCTCCTGTTCCTCTCTGGCTAAAGGGCTACTACAACTTCTCTGTGCTAAAGGGAGACTGGGAAATGTCAGGAGTGTTCAAAGCTCAGTAGAACCAAACAAGATGCCTCTCTTGGCCTGATCAGGAAACTGACGGAGAATGGGAGGAAGTCAATTCTTCTGGACACGACTTAGCACAGTCTGAGCTCAGTGTCGGCTCAGCCTACCCCCTGGATGTGTCTCCTCCACCGGGGACACCTCGGCCTCCGCAGGTCCCCTTCTGCAGACCACCCCACCCCAACACCTAACCTCCAGAGAACAGGCTCCTCACCCCCTGCAGAGCCTCCTGGGCCTAGCAGTCATGCTCAGGCCGCTGTGTCCACTCCTGGGACACCCACACTTGTGGGGGAGCAATGCCACCATCACACCTTGTTTCCTCGGGTGTTGGCATTGCCTTCCCTGTTACACTGTGGGGCCAGATCTTTGTCCCTGCTCTCGTCAAAACTCAGACCACAGGCAACCCTCTCTGTAGGCTCTCACAGTGACCAGTGACCTTCAGGGGCACGGGGGACGGCCTTAGTCCTGGAGCAGATAGGCAGGCTCCGTGCTCTGCTGGGCAGGGTCCAGCCAGCTGAAAACCCAGTGCCTTTGTCGATACTATGCTTAGTGCGTTTTTCCTCATTTCACCTGAGAGGGAAATCATGCAGGTGTCTTTATCAGGTGGAGTTCTACAGGAGCTACCTGTCAGTAGGTAAAGCAAAGAGATGGTGCTATCGCTTCAAGAAAAGGAAAAACAGCCAGAAGGTCACATCCACTTCTAATGGGGGAGCCTCAGAATCACAGGGACAGACACCTGGTCCCCTTGACAGAGGTGACATCATTGCTCGAGATTCAGGACAGATCCTCAGCCACAGACTGAACTGCCTTAGCCACCTGCTAATAAGCAAGGCTTGAATTTCATTGTTTATGAATTCTGCCTGGGCAGATGTTCCCAGGATGCCGTATCCAACATGGTTTCTGAACTTTCACACCCAGTATAGGCTTGGATTTTATCAATGATGCTGTCTTTAAAACTGTAAATCATTTGGTTCATAAATAGTTCTAATGTCACTCTACACCAGAAGAGTGTAAAGGGGACGGATGTTCACATTTTAGACTTGGCAGGTAGTATCACGACTACTTGATTCTGCTGTGGCCTCAGCTGCTGACCCCGGCTGTAGGTGATCGTCCCTCCACCAGGGCCAAGTCGCTTCTCCTGTGAGATTTCTGTTCACAGCTAGCTACGCCTCTCTCCTTTCTGTATCTCACACCGGTGTCGTCCCTGGCCCCGGATTCCCTCCCACTTCTTGGAACAGTCATCAGCAAACCTTGAATCTACTTCCCCAAAGCTGCCCACTTCTCCCAGCCACCTCTAGAACCAACTTGCAGCCCCAGCCTTACTATCCTTATTTCAGTTTTTGCAGAACACGGCCGGAGCCCCAGATTGTGCAGTCTCTGCTTGCCTCAGCAATCAGCACCCTCCTACTGAAATGTCAGAATTTGTTCTTCTCAAACTGCCCCACACAGAGCCAAAGTCTTTGGTAGAGGCTGTAGTAGGATCTACAACACCTGAAAGCCCTTGCGCCCTCTCCCTGTTTCTTATCCCTATCTCTTCTTCCTTCTTTGTGCCTCTGCCTCTTCCTTCAACACACCAGACATATCTCTGCCTCAGGACCTTGGTACATGCTGGCCCCTCCACTGAATATCCTCTTGCCAGGTGTTCCTGTGCCCATTTATTCATTGTGTTGGGCTTTTCTACCTTCTCGGGGCAAGTCTCCTGAAAATACTATCTTCTCCCACTGAAAATGTTACTTCTTTTTCCCGTGCTTTACTTTACTCCTTAGCAACTTGTGTAACAGTGTATTTATTTATTGGTTGGGTTTATTATCTCTCACCTTCAATTACACTCATAACCACACAGATCCTGGGATTCCTGTTCAGTTGTCTCTCCATATCTCCAGCTTGTAGAAAAGATGAGGTCCTCCAAAGACCTATGCTGGATGAATGGATGAATGAGTGGTCATTATTGGTAACCCTGCAGCCTCCACACCTGATCTTAAGGTAATTTTAATATGGCAAATATTTATCTAATAAGCACACTCCCTAGATCTCCAGAAACCAAAGAAAGTAAAATAAAACCACATATCATGTTTTGCTTCTCCACGTCACAGAGATTGTTAAGGAAAGTAACACCCAGTGGCCATGAGGGGGTAATGAGCTTGTCCCGCCGTTACCCACTCGGGCTTTGTGCAGGGAACTCCACTGCTATTTAGCAGGTGTCTAATACTATTTATGCAATGTGGCCCAGAGATTCACTTCAAGAGATCACTTTGAGGAAATAACCAGCGACAGAGAATCTTCACTGAAGCATCATTATTACAAAAAGAGGAGCATGGGAAAATCCCAGTAGAGGGTTTAGCCCCATCAACCAGCCTGCCAGGGAACGTGAGATGGTCACCAGACCTGATTTAGAGGGTGTCAGCAAGTAAGGAAGGCTTCCGCTCCATGGCCATGTGGACTGAGCTGTCCCCACATGCAGCCCCCAGCCATGGCCTCCTTGGGGCTGGCATGGATGGCCCCCTCTGGCCTCTGTTCCAGTCATGTGATTTGCTTCGACATGGGGCAGGCAGGTCGAGGAGACAGTGCGCCTCTTCTGAGCCTGGTCCCTGAGAAACCTGAAGTCTTCCTTTTGCCCTCGTGTGCACCTGTCGTGATCCCGAGAGGGACACAGGGTTGATCAGCTGTCCCCAGAGAAGGAAGAGAGATAAGGTGCAGAGAAGACCTGGCCAAGCCATCAAGAGGAGCTCTCCTCCACCCTTTGCCCCAGCAGATCAGCGGATGCCTGGGTGACAGAGAATAGGGGCTGTTCTAAGCCACCGGATTTAGGGGCACTTCATTATACAAGAATAAGCCAGTGCAACCATATGCTTTCACAAAGCAACAGGAGAGAGGATTTCCCAAGCTCCGACCCAAAGAAGTGATACATGTTTCAGACACAGATCTGCCAATTACCCCTGCCTGAGGTTAGCGGTTGTGAGCAAGCCCTCAAATGCTGCACTGGCCCCACAGATGTGTACAAGCACTATGTGTCAATCAAAATCGAAAACATCTTAAATTTTTTATTTAAAAAAATCAACAGATTAAACATGATAATGATATTAAACATGATCTACTCTTTTTGAGAAGAGAATAGAAACAAAGAAAAAACTAGAAAAAAAAATGTATCCAAGATTAATTGTGATTAGGGGGCAGGAAGAGAGAGGATTTTTCTTTTATCCTTTGTCATTTTCAGTGTTTCACAAAAACTTTTTTTTTTGCAGTTAGAAAAAAGAAAACTAGAATTATTTCACTGACAGATGTCATTTATGTCTTTGAATAGGAGAGATAGAAAAGAGGCTTCTTCCCTTGCCGGGAAGACAGTGGCATTTACTGGAAATGATGTGGGATGTGGAATTGGCAAGCCCTGAGCGAGATACCTGTCCCCACCCTCCATTGCTATGGAGAGGCTGTTCTGAGACATCCAACAGGGCTGTTGTAGGGATGAGGTCATCAATGTAGGAAGGACACTTACAATGATGAATTTCAACCAGCAAATCTCAGCATGATGCAGGGACCACCTATGTCAGAATCATCGGAGATATGCTTTAGGAATTCTGAGTCCTGGTCACCCCAGTCCTCCTGAATCAATGGGGAAGGAAGCCCAGGGATTCCCATTTTAAACCAGGTCCTCGAGTGCTAATGAACCCCCATATACTACAAAACCTGCCCGCCTAAATAGTTAAGTATTTTTGAAATAATGTTATGTATAATACTCCAGTCAAGCTTAAAGAAAAACATTCTTAGATTCATTAAAAAATATATAGCTTACAAAAGTCTCTGGAAAGCACATTGGAGTATATAGATAAATGAGAAGAATTAGTAATGGATATCCATGTGCATTTGGGGGTGGTGCTAATTTGATTTCACATCAGTTAGGAGACAGAAACCACCCCATCTGTTTGAACAGAAATCGTTCAATATAAAAATGAACTCTTAAGAGAGATGAAATGGAAGGAGAAGCTCCCAGCCTGAGGGAGAATCCCCAGCAACTCCTAAACATGAAGGACCCCCTCCCTGCCCAGATGGGGGTTCAGCCCTCATGGGAGGTGTGGCTGCAGCTCTCTGATGGTGCTGAAGTGGGATCCATGTTAGTCAGTAAGCGAGTAAATAAATAAACTCCTAAAACTGCTGGAAGTCAGGGCCCCTTTAGCTGCAAGATACAAAATTCTATTTGTTGTTTTAATTAAAAAAGTAATTCAGGAGCTTCTGTAAGTGAACATTCCAGAGACAGCTTTAATCTTGGACCCCGAGAATCCACCAGGAGTCTCTTCTCTTTACCCCTCACCTGTTTTCCTCGTGAGATGTTCAGTCTCAGGCAGACTCTCTCTCCACAGCAGCAAGATGGCACCAGGAAGCTCAGTGGTCACAGCAAATCCCTGGGGTTAATTAGCACTGGACCACCCTGAGCCAGGTGGTGTGAACCAGAGTGGTCAGGAGGATGGTCCACTCCAACTGGGTAGAACATGATTGAACCTTCACCAACACCTCATGGTCTGAGAGTCAGGGGGAGGTAGTTTCCAGAAAAAAAATTGAAGTGCTATGATCAGAAGAGTTCAGAATCACTGGTCAGGGCAGTGGACATTGGACTCTGTTGTGGGTGGACAGGAAGAGCAAGCTGACCCTTATGGCCATGTCCCATACTTTGAGAATGTGTCCTTTAGGATTCATGGGTTCTCTTTGTCCCAAACACTACTTGGGCATGAGAGGATTTAGCCCAGCTGCACACGGCAAAGAATCTCCCTTGGACTCTTCTTAGAGTCCAGCAGACAGAAAGTGAGCATATAAGTCTCTGACAGCACAGAGTGCTTCTGGGTCACTTTATTTATACCCCATTCACTCATGTTGGGCAGCGGTGCACATACTTAGCCCTTGACCTTGACATGCACAGTGGTTTCTGGGCCCCATATTTAAACCAACGCCAAGCTGTCTCCACCTCATGCCTACGGTGCCCCCAGTCCTGATCTCTGTGGCTACTCAGCATCTGCAGTTTCTCTTTCCTATAAGTTGAGCTCAAGTTCACAGCATCCTTTGGACCCCAAACCTGCTTGCCTGGCCCTTGCTCTAATTTCTACTCTTCTCTCAAAGTCAAGGGCATCACTGGGAATTTAGTACCTTTTATGTTGTTGAACTCTGACAGCCCTGGGGGCTGTACATGTGGTGCACCCCGACCTGCCCACACCTCACCCCTCACCTTTTGTACCACTGCCCCACACTCCCTCCCCCGCCCCTGATGTGCTGACCTCCAGGTGTGGCTTTACCACACTGAGCATGCCTCTGTTTAAAGGCCTTGCTCACTAGTGATGCTTTCCCACATTTGGGATGCATCTCTCCAAGATCAGAGCACCATCTCTCCAAGCTCCGTGGGCCGCCATATCTCCTTTTGGTCTTGCCTGAAACATCGTCTTGTGCTTCCATGAGAGGCTTCTTCAAGCATTCTGTAGAAAGCAGCATCACCCCCAGTGCTATGAATAGAAGAATTCAGAATCACTGGTCAGGGCAATGGACACTGGACTCTGTTGTGGGTGGACAGAATTAAAGCTGTCTCTGGAATGTTCATTTACAGAAGCTCATGAATTACTTTTTTAATTAAAACGACAAATAGAATTTTATATCTTGCAGCTAAAGGGACCCTGACTTCCAGCAGTTTTAGGAGTTTATTTATTTACTTGCTTAGCTCCAATATTTTGCTGAGGGTATTATGGAGTTGATATTAGAGGCGAATAACTGGAGTTCAGAGCAATGAAGTCTTTGCAGAGATGGCAGAGCTGAGAAGTCCCACAACTGGGATTTGAATCTATGACCACCAGGATCCAGAAGGTACACCCTTCCCACCCACCATGCTGCCACCAGCCATCGAACACAAAGGATCCACCCTTTAGGATTATCAAAAACTCAAAAACAAACAAACAAACAAACAATACAGAACACGGAAAGAAGTGGAGCCACTCCCAAAGGGAAAGGATACTGCGGTGTCAAGATCAGAGACCAGAAGGAAGCCACAGTGTGTTCCCCGGGACTCACTTGCTGAGCCTCTTCATGCCTTGGCTCAGGATCTTGGAAAACATAGGGGACCCCTGAAGCGGCACGATGGGGGCCTTTGGACCCGCTGCTGAGGTCTTTCCACAGAATATAATGGAAGCACAATCCACATTCACAGTGAAGATCAGGGCAAAGACACTTCTCTAAGCAAAGGATGTTCCTTGTCCCCTGGCACAGTCCAGCAGTGCCAGAAACCAATGTTGAGGTGACGCCCAGCTGATGGCGTTGCACTGACAGCTGCGGTGTATTCAGTGACAGTGTGCAGCGGGTACTGCTGGAACCCATGGCTTGTTTCAGCCCATGGACTCCTTGCAGCCCTCTGAGGTCGTGCATCTGCCAGGAGAAATCAAGTCCTGCTTCAGCAACAAACAACCACACTGTTATCACCTAAGACCCGGAGAGATGGGCCTAGAAAATGGCCAGCCATCATGCTAGAAGGAAAAGAGAGTCTCAGATGCCACCAGGGACAGGTGCCCAGCTGCAAGGGGACACACCCTCTTTTCTGGGTGGCATGCCCTCTCTCCTGGGTGGCATGCCCTCTCATCTGGTCAAGAATCAGGACCTAGGACTCCACCCAGCTCTTAGAGAGCACAATGCTACCACTTGCTTGGTTTTGTGCCAAATGTCTCCAAGGCCATTGTCAGAGGCTTGGTTCCAGCCTGGGCTATTGGGAGTGTCAGGAGCATTACGAGGCAAGGCCTTCTGGAAAGTCTTAGGCCACTGGGGTCATGCCATGAAGGGATTGTGGGACCCCAGTCCCCTCCTCCTCCTCCTCTTCCCTCTGTTTCCTGTCCCTGAGGCGAGTGACTTTTCTCCATCACATGCTCCCACTACGGTGTCCCCAAAGTCAATGGGCCAGAGGATCATGGACTGGAACTGACAAACTGTGAGCCAAAAGAGAACTTTTGCCTTTGTAAGTTAATCATCCCAGATATTTTGTTCTGCTGATGAAGGTCTGGCTCATACTCTGTTTGGGGACTTGGGCTGCTACAGGGAGGTACTGCAGACCCGCTGGCCTAGGACAGAAAGGTACTTCTCAAAGCTGGAGATGATGGAGGACTGAGATCAGGTACCCCACAAAAGGACCAAGGGGCTCTCTTCCTGTTTACAGCTGGCCTTCCTCTTGGTGTTTGCTCGTATGTGGGCAGGAAAGATCATCTCTGTGCTGTCTCTTCTTAAAAGGACACAAATCCATCCATATTCTGTGTTCATGACCCATCACCCCTCAGGGCCCTGCCTCCAAATCCCATCACATTAAAGAAAAGGCTTTGCTGGGCACAGTGGCCCTCACCTGTAATCCCAGTGGCTCTGGAGGCTGAGGCAGGAGGATCACAAGTCCAAAGCCAGCTTCGGCCATGGCGAGGAGCTAAGCAACTCAGTGAGACCCTGTCTCTAGATAAAAGACAAAATAGGGCTGGGGAGGTGGCTCAGTGGTCGAGTGTCCCTGAGTTCAATCCTCGTGCTCCCCACAAAAATGGAAAGGCTTCAACCTACGATTTCCTGGGGACATAGGCTCCACCGTATGCCACAAGTTCACAAGTTGAAACGCGGTGGATTCCTCCCAAACAGCGGGTGATGAGTAGTGTAGATACTAACACTGTCCTGTGACCTAGAACCTGACAGGTAGAGAGGGGACGCAGGTTGCCCAAATCCGTAGAACTGACAAGAGGCAGAGCTGGGGTCTGTCCCAGAGCCTGGCCGTGGGTCCTGGCTCCTGCGTCACAGCTGGCACTTCCCTGAAGGGGCCCCAATCTGTGCCAGGCACAGCAGCTTCCCCTAGGACCAGGCAGCTGCCAGTGTCTTTCTTCCCTGGTCCCCTCAGGAGCACCCTGGAGACTGGAAGGGACACATGGAGTCGGGAATCTACGGACTGACAGCCGGATCCACAGGGGTACAGCTGGGAGCTGTGTGGTGGCAGAAGGAGGTGGGTGTGGGGTGCGCTGTGCTCCCCAGGAATGAGTGTGGTCCTCCCCCCACCCCTAAACTTTACCCAGCACAGAAAGGGGCCGGGGTCATGGCATTAGGCCATAGCAGGTGACCCACGCTATAAACTTTGACAAAAGTATGAAATATCTAGACAGAGGGAGTGGAAGAAATCCCAGAGCAGCCTTTTAAAACAGGGAGACCACCTTTCCAGAAAGGAGTGGGTGGGAGGACAGGAGGTGGAGGGCCAGGGGTCAGCCCCAGGAGGGGACAACAGCAGCGTCCAGATCTCACTGTGCCTCCGCCCGAGCTTCTCTTAACCTTCCCAGGGCTTTTACAAATCAGAAGCCCTCCCCACAGCCAGGGCTTTTGTTTGTTTTCTTCCTCTTTGTTGAGGTAAAGTTGACAAATAAAAACTGGAGATATTCAAGAATTCCCGGTGTACCAGGAGGTGTTTTGAGAAGTGTGTTCATTGTGAAGTGATTACCACAATCAAGCTAATTAACATACCCATCGCTGCGCAGCTATGGTCTCCTTCTTTCTGTGGGGAGAACAACTAAGATCTGCTCTCCCGGCAGATGTACATACAAATACATCAACTAGAGTTGTGGTGCCCTAAGTCATGGCCCTGTTACTCGTCCTGTCTCCCTTTGGTCCCTCTCGCCCTCTACCCTCCCCACAGCCTCAGGTAACCACCCTTCCCCAGTCTGTTTCTGTGGGTTCGACTTTTTTAGATTCTGCACAGCAGAGAGACTGCACAGTCTTTTTCTCTCCGGCTCTGACATATTTCCCTTAATGCCTACTCCCTCCCTCCCCCTGTTCACCCATATTGTCTCCAATGGCAGGATTTCCTTCCTTTAGGGCTGCATAATGTAAATCGGTTCAGCTGTCATGGAAAACAGCATGGAGGTTCCTCACAAACTTAAAAATAGAACTCCCACGTGACCTGGCCTTCCCACTTCTGCATGTACATCCCAAGAAAGTGAAATTCCTATGCCAGGAGACTCCCACACTCCCCAGCTCAGTGTCCTTCCCAATAGGCAAGAAGACATCACCTGCCTGTCCACTGATAATGGCTGGAGGAGGGAGGGCCACATGCCACATGAGGTGTCGGTGGTTTATGGAGTACAGCCACTCTACTTTGGATTCTTTGACTTAGATTTTAAATTAAATGGAATTGAGTACTTTCACGAGTAGAATAGAAGTCATACAATGGGATTTTACTGCTATAAAATATGAACATCCACCTGCTGTCCACCTGTCCACACAGCCCTCCCTCTGTGCGTGTGGCTGTAGGTAGGTGCAATCACTGTGCTTTATGGAGATGGTCCCCTGATCGCAGCTGTGATCGGCGATTTTTTTCTTTCTGTGTTTATAAATTTTATAATAAGCACACCCTGTTTGAAATAAAAGCAATAAAGCCTCTTAAGAAAAAGAAACAAAACCAAACACAACCCAACACACAAACCCACCATCCTGCCCACCTAGCCTCAGGTGACAGTGGAGTTGCTGAGGGAGGTGGGACCTTTCCAAGCTGTCAGGTGCCAGGTGCTGTGCTGGACCCAGGTAGGCAGCAAGAGGGAGCCTCCCTGCTCACTCTCAGCAGAAACCACCCAAAGCCCCTGGTGCAGCAAGCAGTTGGCCAGAGAGAAGGCCCCACAGGTGTTCTGGAGCCCTCTGGGGGAGGGGAGAAGGGCGTACCTGGGGCTACACCCTGGTCTGTCAGTGCCATCTAGTGGGGACAACAGGAACTATCACTCACAATTCCCTCCCTGGGAAAAGAGAAGTTAAAGTAGATCAAAAAACAGGAAGGGCAGCAGAATACAACATACACTAGTTTGGCAGTATGTAAAAAAGTGGATGTGTAACTGATGTGATTCTTCAATCTGTATACGGGGTAAAAATGGGAGTTCATAATCCACTTGAGTCAAATGTATGAAATATGATATGTCAAGAGCTTTGTAATGTTTCGAACAACTAATAATAATAAAAAAATAATTTAAAAAAATGCCATCTTGACCAAGTGCTTCTGGACTGCTCTGCAGCTGTCGGGCCCTGGGATAGGGTCAGGTGTAGAGGGCTCTTACCCTCCACCATGATCTTGGCTGAACAATTTCCATCTCTCCCTCTCTTCACTGCTCAGGGTCTCCTTTCTAACCGAGCTGGAATGCTGACATAAAGAAGTCTGGCATGCATCGTATTCTTTGTGACAAGGAATGTACACTTAGGTTTCTCTCATTTAATCCTCAAAGTTGGCTGGGGAGGTTGTTCTAGTAGAAATTATTTCCCTCTTTACAGAAAGGAAAACCTAGGCTGTGTGCAGCTGGGGAACATTGAGGTCTCATGGTGAAGTAATTGTTAAGGTCAACCTAAAGGATCCGACCCCTCCAACCACACGCATTTCCATGGTGCCCCAGCTGTGGGAAGGGATGATTCCTTGTGAACCAGCACAGAGTGCCCAAGGACCAGAGATCAGGTCTGTTATCTCTAAGGAGAATCTCAGAATTAAGAAAGCCTGAGGTGGGGTCAGGTGTAGCTCCAGATCTTCCAATGAATGCTCATATATGTATTGTGCCAAATAATCTGGTTCACCTGGCAAAGACAAAGGGGATCCTTCCAAGAGACTGCTTGTTCTGAATACATAATCCTGGTTATTTTACCACGAATGTAGGGATGTGATCCAGGAGGATAAAACTCTTCCCCCGATCATCTTCCAATTTGCCATTCAGAGCTCATCACCCAACCAAACAGGACAATTGCAGGCAGAAGGCTTTGATAGATGTGTTGCTCGACCAGCTGCTTCTGTGAGATAGTTCATAAATATTAATGGTATTGACGGAGCCTTAAAAATGTGTCATGACACAGCCCTGCCTCAGAAACACCTGGAATTCTACCACTTCATTGCCCTGCCTGACAGACAACCACCCACTTCTTTCCTGAACTTGCCCAGCTGGCTCCATTTTCTCCTTTAAACTTCAGAAATTATGCATCAGCACAAGTTTTTGTGAACAGAGGCAGGTCAACCGAACCAAACATCTTAATGGGCTCCCTCTCCTTTTCCTTTTCTGCTTAGCTGCCTCCTGCCTGTGATCTGGGATGGATCCTTTTTTTCTCCTGTGCTTCTGCGTGTGCAGCAGGAGATGGCTTAACATCTCCACCCCATTACGTGAACACAGTGCTGACAGGTTGACTGGAAGGACTCGCTGGTGGCCTTGAACTGGGCCTTTAGCTGGGAGTTGATGAATTGCATGGGGCACCGCAGGAGAGCCCTGTGGGTCAACTGCATGTGGAGGCATTTGCAAAGCCCGTGGCTTTAACAGCATCCAGGTAAAGTAGTGACTGCTTGTTATCTGGCAGCTTATCCTCTGGTGGCCCTGGGAGGGGCCCAAAGACCTGGACCTCTGATGAGGTCCAATATGGCACCTTGGGAAAGAACTGAGGGGCTGGCCCAGCAGCCTGAATGCCTGGATTATGTTTATTAAAAACCACCTGATGCGTGGGTGAGCCGGCTTTGTGTTGCTGTGACAGAAAAGAAAACTCCAAGAACAACGTAGAAGAAGAAAAGTTCATTCTGGCTCACAGGTTCAGAGGTTCAGTTCCTGGTGGGCCAGACTCCATTGTTCTGGGCCCCAGATGGTGGAAGGGTGTGGTGGCAGACTGCTGCTCCATTCATGGTGACCAGGAAGAAGACAGAGAGGGGAGGAGGCTACAGGGAAGAGGCAGTCTTCCAGGCCACACCCCCAGGGCTTCACCTCCTCCTGCCACATCCCACTTGCCTACATTACCACCCAGCCAGCCCATTCAAACCAGGATGGACACATTAGGTCTCAGCCCTCACAGTCCTATCATCGTACCTCGAACATTCCTACACTAACAGGACTTGGGGGGACACCTCATATCCAACCATAACAAAGATGAATTAAAGGAACCCACACTGCCCCATCCACAGGCTGCCCTCCTTAGTCCTACACCCTATATCCACCATTTCTTCTCCTTCAGGGATTTCTGGGGTGGGGGAGGCCAGTTCTGTGCGTGCTGTATACACTGCATCTCCATGACACTCCGGGGCTGGTCTTTACTCACAGAGTGTCTCTGGCCAATGCAATGAATTGCACAGGGCTGTAAATACCATTGCTGGAAGGGTGAGTTCAGTGGTCAGTGGTGCTGTGTGCTACAGTGAGATTCTTGGTTCATTACAAAAACTGACTCTGGGAGGACTCCAAGTAATTGGAGCTATAGAATAAATAAAGACCCATGTAGGCTTTCATCTTCTTTAAAAACTTATTTACTTTATTTTTTCATTTGCTTTCATTTTTAATTGACAATTGTATACATTATGGAGTACAAAAAAAATTGTACACACTATGAAAAGAATACATCAAGCTAATTAATATATCCATCACCTTACATATGTATATTTTTTTTTGCAGTGAAGACATTTATAATCCAGTCTCTTAGCAAATCTGAAATTAGTGACAACATGGAAGAATCTGCAGGAACTTATGTTAAATGGGATAAGGCAGATATGGAAGGACAAACACTATACGGTCTCACATGTGGAATCTAAAACAAACGTCTTTAGTTTCTAACTAGATCTTTTGATGGACTCCAAACTTCACTTGTAAGTAACTTCTGTACACTAATATTTTACTCTTAAGCATTTCAGTTCACAATAATTATAGACTCACAGAAAGTTGCAAAATTAGTGAAAAGCATCTGGTGTGGGCTTTCCCTGGCTCCCCAGGGTGCTGTCACACTTGATTGCAGAAGAATACCAAAACCAGGCTTTTGAAATTGATTCATTCCAATTAACTTGACTACAAACCTTATTCAATTCTCAAAAAAAAAATTAACCTGCACTTACTTCTATGTGTACCATTTAATTCTATATATGTATATTTGTGCAACCAACTGCAAAATGAGACAGAAAGTCTTCCTTCATCAAGGATCGCTCTCGAGCCACCTCTTGAATTCCCACCCTTGGACCACACAGCCTTCTGCCTTTTCCCTTGGGCAACCTCTGAGCTTCCCTGCATCTCCACAGCCCCATCATCTCAAGAATCTTACACAGTTGAAATCTTGGATGGTCTTTACTTATCCTTGAGCACATGTCCACCCTGCCCACCTAGTGCTCTGCATTTGATCACTCCTTTGCACTGTAAGTGGGGTTCCACTGGACAGAGGTGCAAGTGTACAGCCAGCCATTCACCACTGAGGGACATTTGGTTTATCCCATAGCTTGCTAATGTAAATAAAGACAGTATACAATCTATATTCAGGTTTGTGTGTGTGACTTATTTCTCTGAAATAAATGCCAGAGTGTAATGATTCCTAGCCGTGTGGTAAGTGGATATTTAATTTTGGAGAAACTTCTAGACTCTTTTCTATTACTGGACTTTGCCCTTTCACAGTCCCCCCAGCCATGAGAGAGACCCAGGACCTCTGCCACCCACCCCCTACCCCAGAACTCAGTGGCGTCGTTATTTTTTATTATAGCTTTTCTGATAGGTGTGCAGTGGCATTCATTCATTGTAGTTTTAATTTGCATTTCCCTACAGACTAATGGTATTGAACACTCTCTCAGCCATTGTCTCCTCCTTGCTGAAATATCTGTTTATGTCCTTGTCCCATTTTTTTATTATTAGTTGTTCAAAACATTACAAAGCTCTTGACATATCATATATCATGCATTTGATTCAAGTGGGTTATGAACTCCCATTTTTAGCCCGTATACAGATTGCAGAATCACATCGGTTACACATCCACATTTTTACATATTGCCATACTAGTGACTGTTGTATTCTGCTACCTTCCTATCCTCTACTATAACCCCTCCCCTCCCCTCCCATCTTCTCGCTCTACCCCATCTACTGTTATTCATTTCTCTCCCTTGTTTTTTTCCCCTTTCCCCTCACATCCTCTTATATGTAATTTTGCATAACAATGAGGGTCTCCTTCCATTTCCATGCAATTTCCCTTCTCTCTCCCTTTCCCTCCCACCTCTCATCCCTGTTTAATGTTAATCTTTTTTTCATGCTCTTCCTCCCTGCTCTGTTCTTAGTTGCTCTCCTTATATCAAATAAGACATTTGGCATTTGTTTTTTTAGGGATTGGCTAGCTTCACTTAGCATAATCTGCTCTAATGCCATCCATTTCCCTGCAAATGCCATGATTTTGTCATTTTTTAGTGCTGAGTAATACTCCATTGTGTATAAACGCCACATTTTTTTTTATCCATTCATCTATTGAAGGGAATCTAGGTTGGTTCCACAGTCTAGCTATTGTGAATTGTGCTGCTATGAACATCGATGTAGCAGTATCCCTATAGTATGCTCTTTTAAGGTCTTCAGGGAATAGTCTGAGAAGGGCAATAGCTGGGTCAAATGGTGGTTCCATTCCCAGCTTTCCCAGGAATCTCCATACTGCTTTCCAAATTGGCCGCACCAATTTGCAGTCCCACCAGCAATGTACAAGTGTACCCTTTTCCCCACATCCTCGCCAGCACTTGTTGTTGTTTGATTTCATAAAGGCTGCCAATCTTACTGGAGTGAGATGGTATCTTAGGGTGGTTTTGATTTGCATTTCTCTGACTGCTAGAGACGGTGAGCATTTTTTCATGTACTTGTTGATTGATTGTATGTCCTCCCCTGAGAAGTGTCTGTTCAGGTCCTTGGCCCATTTGTTGATTGGGTTATTTGTTTTCTTATTGTTTATTTTTTTGAGTTCTTTGTATACTGTGGATATTAGGGCTCTATCTGAAGTGTGAGGAGTAAATATTTGTTCCCAGGATGTAGGCTCCCTATTTACCTCTCTTATTGTTTCTCTTGCTGAGAAAAAAAACTTTTTAGTTTGAGTAAGTCCCATTTGTTGATTCTTGTTTTTAACTCTTGTGCTATGGGTGTCCTATCCTTGTCCCATTTTTTGAATTGGATTTTTTTGTTGTTGATGTTATTTCTGCTCAAGACTTTCAAGCTCTCTATATATTCTAAGTGGAAGAAGGCCACATTGTTTCTGTTTGCTTTGCTGTTGGATTTTGGTGGTCCTGGGGATTGATCCTGGGGCTTCACACTTGCCAGGAAAGTGCTCTGCCCCTGAGCCACACCCCCAGCCAGCTATGCTTTACAACTATTTTCTCCAAACCTGTTGATTATCTTTTTCTTCTCTTAACAAAGCCACCTTCAAAAAATGTTTTTAGTTTTGATAAATCCCATTTGTTTACTTGGAGCCATGTCTAAGAACTCTTTCCCTATCACAGTTCATAAAGATATTTTCTCATGGGATTTGCTAAAGTTTTTCTTGCTTTACATTTAAATTCATCTCGACCTTTACCAGGGGCTCCTTCTGGCAAGCCGTGGTCTCTCTCAAACCAAAATGTTTATCCCTGCTGACAGGGACAGCACCCTGTCTCATCTAAGAGCCAGCTGACCCTCGTAGCTTTCATGAAGCATTTGGTCCCTTTGCTCAGCAAAGCTTAAGTGCCAGGCATTGTTCTTGCTGCTGGGGACACAGGTGGACAAAACAACCATGACCTCAGTCTCACTCTAGCCTCTGTGTAGGGCACAGATGATGAACACTGAGTCTCAAACAGTGACACGGAGATGGAAAGACAGAAAAGTGCGAGGAGGTAGGCTAGGGACACCTATTTCAGCCAAGTGGTCAGGGAAGCTCCCTTGCATAGCTGAATTGAGTCCTGGGTGAAGAGATTGAACTAGGCACATGGAACCCAGGGAAAGCATCTTGCCAGCAAAGAGAAGAGTCGGGTGTGGAGATCCAGCAATGCAGAATTTATGGTAAAAGGATCACGAGGGAGGATCTTGCTTCCAATCCCAAACCTGAGTGAGGGGTCAAAACTTCACAGATTCCCTGAGGCCCCGATGCTTTGGTCCTAGACAGGAAGAGTGAACTAGCACGCAGTCCACTCAGGCATTTGCAAAAGATGCAAAAGGCGTGAAGAATATGACCCCACCAAGTGCACAGGAGACAGGCAAGGGTAAGGCAGAGACATGGCTCAGGTGGTGGAGAGGCAGTGAGCCACCCTGAGACTCAGATTTCTTGTGATTTATTTATTTATTTATTTATTTATTTATATTTTGGTGACACTTTTTCTGAAAAGATAAACTTATCCTAAGGGGGCCAACTCACCATGCTCCTTGCCTCCACCCCACTGTGGGATGATGCTGAGATCTAACTAGTCAGAGGGCTGCCAAGCGAGTTGTAGATGCCCCTCTGCTGACTGCTGCCCAGTGGTTGGGCCTCTAGCTCTTGGAGGGAGGTTGCACAGAAGGCCTTGCCCATCCTGGGAGGTGACAACAATCTCCCCCATGGAGCCTCTCAGGAGAGCTAGAGAGGGCAGGAGATGGTCTGAATGGCCCTTCCTCAGCCTCCCAGGGGTTCTGCCACCATGCAGGTTTTAGCTGGTCCATGTGGCTAGGTCACCATGGAGGACCCGCCTCTCTGTAGGGATTTCCGTGGGTTTATCATTCCCATAACCCCTTGCCCTGCAAAAGCACCGTCATTCTTATGTTCTAGAACCTTTACAAAATGGCCCTTGGACCCAGTTGGGAACAGAGCTTCAGCTGAGCTCCAGAAAAGGAATCTAACTGCCTCCTGGCAGGGAAGCAGGACACAGTGAGTTTAATGGGCTCTGGGACCCTGTCCAAGTTCAGCTGGGCAGTTCCCAACAAGGCTCTTTTGGTCCATCTGCACTTTAAAGTTTGCCAATCCAGGGCCACCTGGGGACCCTCAGGGCAAAGCCAATTGACAAGGGGCTGATTCCTGGGCACACAGAGCTCTGTTCCCAGCACATACCCTCATACATTTCAATAAAACCCTGTCCCCTCAGCTCAGCACTGGGTCCTGACATGCACACAGATGGAGACAATAAAGGACAAGGGCTCCCCAGGAGACCATCCCTCAGTCTCCACAAATGAAAAGGGATTTACACAGTAGAACCTAAACAGCTTCCAGGGGCCACTATGGAAAGCAGGTAAATGAAATGCAATACCACTGTATTCCTTGTTTCAACAACTTTATCAGGTGCTTGGAAAATGGTAGATTATAAAATGCTTTCCGTTCCTTATGAATATGAAACACTTGCAAAGGCAACTTGGTCACATTTTCCCTGAAGCCCTAGTTCATCACCATTGTAAGAAGGACAATGCCCACAGAGTTTGTCTGACTGAAGAAGACCTCAGACATGACCAACTCGCTCATGGGGTCCTCTGTCAGGTCCGTCACTTGCCAGGAAATTTTCTAGCCCAGGTAAGGCTGATTCTATTGCAAAATTTAACGGAAGGAGCCATTGGCTTTGAAAACAAACACACCCTAAAGTTCTGCTTAAAACTTGGAATTCAGCACAATGTCAAAAATACAATAATTGGCCCATTCCTCTTTGTCAAACAGGGGAATGATTGCCACCTTCACATGTGGCAGTGTTGACAGAGCCTGGCCCACGGCTGCCCGTCCTTGGCCACACCCTGGGATGGGCGACCAGGCTCCTCTGTGGACAGCAGCCTACTCCTCCCTCCTACAGATTCTGCCCCTGCACACGGTACCAGCTCCCTCCCCTGCTCAGCCAAGGAGGAGGTGCCCGCTCCTCAGCCAGCACAAGGGCCGCATCCAGAGCCCTATGGTCCAACTTCTCCATCACTGCAGTCACCAGGCGCCTCTCCCTTCTGCCCCCTCCTTCCTCTTGGCTGTGCTTAGGGACAGTGGCTCAAACTTTCCAGGCTCTAGGAGTTGGGAGAACAGTGGTGACTTTGGGGCTCATCAGGGGCCACCGTGGGAAAGGCCCTCCTGGGCCACGTGGCCACCTGCAGTGGCTGTGAGAGGGGTAGGTGCTGTGGTGGGCTTTTGTCTCATCAGCCCAAGTGATGAGATGTCATGTGAGGAGATCCCACCGCCCTCCTCCCTGCCCCCGGCAGGTGAGTGGGGAGGAGGGGAGAAGGGGTGGGGCATGGAAAAGAGAGAAGGACCCCTTGTTCTTGATATGTTCATAAATGGACGGCTCCTGGGCCCCTGTGGCTCATAGCTGACTCTTGCATTGACAAGGAAGCCACCGAAGACAGAGTTGAAACAGAAAGCCACCCGCTCAGGCCTATGAGTGACTCCTGTCCCCAAGCCTGGTTCCCCCATCACCTTTACCCAGATCCCAGGAAGGGAACAGCACAGAGGCTGATTCCCAAGGCCCCCAAGGCCTGGGTCACACAAGTCAGCTTATCCCTTCTCTGTAGTGGGCTGTCTGCACAGAAGCAGGCTCAGAGCCTCTGTCTTTCACTTATCAAGGTTTTAAGAAGCTTCTGGACACTGCTCTGTCCAGCACCATGGCCATTGGCCAGAAGTGACGATTGAAACTTAAACTTAAATTTACTAAAGTTTCCTAACCAGGTGAGACTGAATTGGCATATGTGTGGGGAGAGCTTTGATTTTTCAAATATTCATTATACAAATTGTTTTGTGCACTAAACAAGTCATCTGGCCTGATAAGATGACCAACAGTGACACATGTGGGACTCCCCATCAGGGGACTCCACTGACCTGGACATCTCCAGTGAAAAGGCTAAGAAAGGAGAGACAGAGGGCCAGGCCTGGGTGGCCAAGGGCCTGCAGGAATCAGGAGCCCAGCAGCTGAGTTCTGCCCCCTCCCTGCCCACCTCATCCTGGCCTGCAGGCTCTCTGGTCACAGGACTGCCCCCATCCACCTGTCCCATCTCCTCCTACACCAAATCGGATCAAGTCTCCATTTTCTCTCTGGTCTTTACCAGAACTAGGAGGCTGCTCCCATCACCTCCTGGGCTCTCAGACTTCCAAGGACCTCAGAGAACCCAAGGGGGAAGTTGAATCCAGGGAGAGGATGTGGGAGGCAACTCTGTCTGGTCCATTATTTGGTACTGCTAAGTCTGCTCTCTGGTCCTGGGTGAATACAGAGAATGGCCTCCTGGGGCAGGGGTGGGGTCTGCCTGAGAGGTCACCCTGCCACACCTCAGGTGGTTCCTGCTCCTCTGTGACTTTCCAGCCTGTGAGATGGACCAGCCCCAGGAGCTGCCAGAGCCCAGTGGTGCGAGGAAGAGCGATTCAGCTGTGTCCTTCTGTGTTTCGGCTTCTTGTTTAGGTACCATCCCTCCACCCAGAGGAGGGAAATCCTCCATGTTGGCTTTTTATTTATTTATTTGTGTTTAATTGTACATATTCATGGGGTGCAGTGTGGTATTTTGACATGCACATACAATATATTAATGGTCAAACTGGGGGTGATTAGCATAGCCATCACACTAAACACTTATCACTTATGTTTGCTGGGAACATGGCAAATCCTCTTCTCTGGCTATTTAGAAATCAAGTCTTCAGCCTAAATTTTTGATGCTATCATCTCAAACACCCTTCAGTTTAGGTTATCCACCAATCCTTCCTCCTTCCTGAGCCTCGATGACCCAGACCAGGTGTGTCCCTTTTAGCTAAGGAGCCCCAAACACCCTTGGAGTTCCTTCCCCAGTGGTGGACATCCTCAAAGTGACCCTGTGGACAGTCTCCACCAGGACAAAGCTGGGTAGCTGTGCTGTCTGCTGCTCCATTTGGGACAGCTGGCCTGGGGCCTGACGTATTGGAGGGATTCAAGCAGTGTTTGTTTAGTTTTGTGAACTACTTCCACTTCTTGGTGGAACCCCCTGGAACATTCCGAGGACATGATATTTATTCTGGGAGACCCAGAACCAACTGTCGCTGGCTGAGTCCCCAGCCATACTCCAGCTTCTGGTTGAGAAAGCTGTTCATATACACTTCACTTCCCAGGGGACACATCTGCTTCTCTAATTAGAGCATTAGTTTTCCACTGAGGGCAACTGGGGACCCCAGGGGATATCTGGCAATGCTTGGAGACAGATTTGTTGGTCACAGCTGCCACCGTGCTATGGCCTCTTGTGGGTAGAAGCCACAGATGCTGCTCAGTGTCCTGTGGCACCCAAGTGTGCTGCCTCCTCTCCCATGAGTTCTGGGCCCAAGGGCTGAGGCTGAGAACCCTGCACTGGAGTGAAAGTCTTTCCATAGCCAGAGTCTGTAACTAACACCCAAGTCACCCCGGGATTGGCCCCTAGCATCCTCAGGGAGAGGGAACCCTGTGGCACCCAGAGAGGAGGAGGCAGAGGTGAAGATGATGTCCAGAGGACAAGGTTCTAACAGAGAGGAGGACTACATGGAGTGCCCTGGAGACCAGCAGAGGGGCCCTCTTGTGTATTCCAGCCAGTTCTTCTTGGCACACAGCGGGAGCATGCCTAACCAGAGAGAGAGCTCAGGAAGGTGAGGGAACACACTGCCCCAGGGTCAGACTGGGAAACCCACTGGGGTGCACGTTCTCAGTTGCAGTGTGTACGGTCACTACCCACAGCATTTCCACAGTGTGTATTTATCCTCTCTTTGTGAATGAGGGCTCAGCTCAGGGCTGCCAGGGCTGAGATCAATGTGCTGGCCAGGCTGTGCCCCATTCAGAAGCATGCATAGGGAAGAATCCTCTCCCAAGCTCTCTCGATGGTGGTGGGATTCACCCCCTTCCTGCTGTAGAACTAGGGGCAGTACCTCCCCAAAGCAAAAACAGAGCAAATGCTCTCCTGAGGGCCTAGACCTGGGGACCCTTCTGAAGGACCCTGCTGGAGAGGCAGAGGCCTCCTTCATGATGAACTTAATGCAAACTGAATAGAGTCCCTATTGGCTCCTGAAAGCTCTTCATCTTTCCATGTGGCAGTCGTAAGAGGTGCTTTATCAATTTGGCCATACTGTCTGAGACCAAAAAAAAAAAAAGTCCCACACCCTGCCCACACTAGAGTGGGGGTGGGGGACTCCACACAGGCATGATTCTCTGGTGTCACCCTGGTATGCTTCTGCCACCATTATCAAAATATTCAAAAGATGCAGCCTTGTTAGTGGGGGAAAAATAAGCCCTTAATCAAATGCAATACTGGTCCCCCCTTGATAAATCCTTTAAAAAATACCAGGAAGGATCAAACAATTTCTAGGTAACAAATGCATCCAACAAAGTTGAGGAATATTGATTAAAACATTAAAAAAAAAAACATATAACTGGTTAAAATGTATGTCTGATATCCAATCCATAATTTAAAGGCATTCAAAGAGGCATAAATATGTGACCTGTGAAAAGAAGAAAAAAATCAATGAAAACAACAAAGGGTCCAGGAGATGTGCATAATTAGAAGGGTTTAATCATTTTTCTAACTGCCTTCTGCACGTTCAAAAGGCTGGAAGACACAGAGACCTAATAGACAGAGCCTTGGGAGAAGCTGCTTAAAGAAGGCCTAAGTTGAGCTTCTAGATGCATTAGCTACATATGTGAGATCAAACACGGTCACACACACACACACAAACACACACACAGAGTCACACACACACAGTCACACACACAGGGATGAGAAATAACACACTGAATAAGCAAATGATACATTTCACAATTAAATGAACACAAATAGACAACAACAATAGATTGAACACAAATGCATAACAATAGAATCCACTCCAAGTCAAAAGCACAGAGAAAACACATTTTCATAAAGAGAACGCAGACGGTCAGGGTCTCAGGACAAGCATAGGCAGCCCGTGTCTACTGGAGCCCCACAGAAGTGACACAGAGACAGTAAGCATACCAGAAGGAGCAGGGGTCCGTTTTGCCCCAACTCGTTGACCACAGCAACACAAAGCTCAGAGTGCAATCCAAATCAAAATCTCAAAGGGCCTCCCTGCAGAGATGCACAGGTTGGGTCTAAACTTCACATGGAAAGGCAAGATCATCAAACGGCTTTGGGAAAACAAAATACAACCTTGGAGGACTCTTCCACCTGCTTGTGAGAACCGTTAACAACCGCAGTGGAGCAGACAGGGTGGGACTAGCATGACGATGAGCAGACCTAGAGCAGAATCACTCAGAAATACATCCCCACACATATGGTCGGCTGGGTCACAACAACAGTTCAGAACCCAATTGTGAAGGGAGAATAAACCCTTCTAAAGTGGTGAGGCCTATTCATGGAGAACTAGCCCTCAAGTCAATAAGAAAAGACATGGACTCAATATAAAGTATTTGAAATACATGAATCTGTAATTCACAGAAGGAGGAATTCAAACATTCATGAAACATGTAAGAAAATACTCAAATTCATTAGTAATTTGAAAAAAACATAATTAAATGTTGTGATACAATGGAACATTCAAAATGCTAGTCAATCATTTAAAAATCTGACCTTAGCAAATATTTTGGAGGAGATATGGAAAAAAGAAATCCTCATACCTTAGGGATGGGAATGTGCCCTTGTGTATTCACTCTCAGAGATCAGTTGAAGAGTCTCGTGAAGTTGAAGGTGCATCCTGCTCTACAAACAAGTGCTTCATTCTGGAGTGAATGAAGTGTGTGTGTGTGTGTGTGTGTGTGTGAGAGAGAGAGAGAGAGAGATCAGAGAGAGGGAGGAGAGAGAGAAAGAGAGAGAGAGTGCAACAGACAGGCAGAGAGAGAGAGAGACAGAGAGAGAGAGAGAGCTACATTCCACCATTTGCAAGTTGGAGAACTGGGGAAGCTGATGGGGTAGTTCTAGTCCAAACAAAAGGGACTGTGACTAGGGGAGCCAAAGGTGTAAGTCCTAGTCTGAATATGAAGCCTGAAGACCAGGAGCACAGCTGTCTAGGTATAGGTAAGATGTACCCCACGGCTCAAGCCAACAGCATGTCCATGGCTCTTCAGCTTTTCTCTTCTATTCAGGTTCCCAAGGAGTAGATGATGCTTGCCCACATGGAGGAGAGAAAATTTTCATTCAGTCTGCCCATTCAGATGATCATTTATTCATGAAACAGCCTCACCACACACCCAGAAATAATGGTTTATCAGTTATCTGGGCATCCCATAGCTCAGGCACATTGCAGCATAAAAGTAATCATGAACCCTGCAGAACAAAGAGAGAGGGCAAAATGAATAAGAACCACAAAAATCTTTTAGACATATACATAATATTTCTTTTAAAGTATCAAAGAAAATATATCAAAAATTTTAAAGTTGCCAGAGCTGAATGTTGGGTACATAGGCATTTGTATTATGTTCTGCGACTTTCTGTAATCAGATGTATTTTCTTAATTGAAAGCTCACAACTACAAATGTCTCATTTGGTCAGTTCTGCCATTGTTATTTTAATCTCAAATACATTTTTCCTGCATAAACACTCTAAGAAATTCCCCATCTGCCTCTTTAATCAGCATCTACCAAGCAGTCTAACCCATTGCCCTACTTCCAAATAGCAGGAGATCATCCTCACACCCTCCCTCCTCCTTTTTCTTCTCATTTTAGCACTTTTTAGAAAAAATCTACTTTGTGGACTGGTGTGAATGGCCTTATTTTTGCTTAGCCAACACTTTCCCAGAGCTGGAAACAATAAATCTTGGTAATGAGCAAAATACTTTGGGCACTTTTACTTCCTCACCTGCCAAATCCATGGTGATCTCTCAAGTTGACAACTTGCCCTGCTCCTAGCTCCATTGATTTTATCAGCATCACTATGACAAGCCAGGAGACAGCAAAGGCAATTGCTATAATTATTTTTTTTTCTTAGCATGTATCTTTCTGACAATACCCCAAACTCTCCAGGAAAATAGGGCTCGGAATCATCTTTAATTTCCTAATTGCAACTTTTAGTAGATGTGTTTGTTGTTGTTGTTGTTTCTTCCTAGAATCACCCCTGATAAGACAAATTATTATGCAAAATGACTTTTGAATTTATTTCTGTTAAAATTTTCATCAATTAGGAGGACACCCCTGCCTGGGTGATTTAAGGAACAGTATGCCAGGGGCTGGTGGCCTGCAGAACAGAAGCCTACAGGGCCTCGTCCACTCTGCCCAGCAGCCCTGGGTTGAAGAGGTTAGGGTGAGTACTCATGGGCCTGGGTGTTGGTCCAACCCTACAGCTGGGGAGTTTGTATTTTGATGTGTATAATAGAATACATAATAGATATCCCAGACTCAAAATTGAAAAGTATAAAAGAAAAGAGCAGGGAAAGCCATCTTGCTTTACACCTCTCAAACCCTTAGCTGGGCAAAGTCTTCTTTCTCCCTAGCCCTGCAGAGACCTCCTCTGCACCTGCAAGCTGGAGTGAGGGTGACTCTTTGCCTTATTTGACACAGGTGGTGCCATTATATACTCGGTTCTGCATCTAGAGCTTTGGTCTCTGACTCCAGGGAGAGGAGAGCCCTGGCCTTCTGCTCACTGAGGATAGAATGGTGGAATGATTTGGCCAGGAGGGGACATCACAGGCAGTCACTTGGCCAGCCTGTGGCAGGCCCAGAAAAGTTCACTCTCCTGCATGCCCAGGAGGGAAGAGGTGAGGCTCGCTCCTGACTAGGGCACAGGAGGCCCTGTGGAGACAGGCTACAC
The DNA here is from genome assembly GCF_021218885.2 of Marmota monax. Taxonomy (NCBI): domain Eukaryota; kingdom Metazoa; phylum Chordata; class Mammalia; order Rodentia; family Sciuridae; genus Marmota; species Marmota monax. Next base: position 57,995 of record NW_026694689.1, read on the forward strand.
AGCGAGGAGGAGTGGCACCTACCCGCCACACCTCTGACTCCAGAGGAGTGTGAATGCAACTCTCATTTGGAGCAAAGTTCATTATTTCAGTCACATTAAAACTTACCACTTTTAATCAACCACATGTGCTATAATTTATGCACAATAAAATCAGCAGAGTTTTGTTTACCTTTCGGTGCATGCTGACAAAGGTGCACCCTGTGAAGGCCACTATCAAGCAGAATATTCCCAGTGCATCAAAACCTCCTCAAAGCCCATGGTTGGCAATCCCCTGCCTGCATCTCTAACCCTTAGGATCACTGACAGGCTTCTCCCACCATTTGGCCCTTTCAAGAATGGTGTGTGAATGGAATCATAAAATACGTAGTGTCTGGTGTGCTTTTACAATTAGATAATTCTTTTGAGATTCAACCATGCTCTTCATGTATTATATATTACTTCTTCACATTGAGTCATAGCCCATTCAGTGTATAAATCGCAATGTTTATGTATTTACCCACTCATGGACATATGTGTTATTTCTAGTTTGGGCTATAATGTCGAAAGCTGCAATAACACCTGCATGCTAGTCTCTGTGTGAGCATAATGTTATCATATGCTTTTGGTAAAGACCCATGAGTGGAATTGCTGAGTTCTAAGAAACTACCCAACTGTTTTCCAGAGTGGCTGTATAAGTTGCATTTCCACCAGCAACATTTAAGAGACTATGGTTGCTCCAAATCTTAGACAGTACTTGGTATTCTCAGTTATGTTAATTTTAGCCACCAAATGGGTGCAGACTGATATCTTACTAGGATTTTAATTCCCATTCCTAGACTATATAGTTATATTGACCATAGTTTCATGTTATGAGCTCTTTTTATATCTTCTTTGTTATAGTAACTGGTATAATATTTTGACCAAGATCCAGTAGGGGAATCATCACTTCCTCCCATTTTGCACACCCCTGCAGCTTTGTTTAAGCTCTCACAGTTCATTGACTCCAACAATGAACAGCATTTCCAACCCCAAAAAGGGTGGCTTTACTTTCTTTGCACATCCACACCTGGAGAGGAGAGAAGGATTCTTTGTTGGGGAAGGTCTCTCTTGTAGGTGGCACTGATCACATGTCCAAGGCTAGTGAGTGCCAAATGAAATGCCATGGGGTAGCTCTGCTGGGGGTCTAGTTGCTGTTCCCAACTTGTCCCCATGCTGCTTCCTAAGGCCAGGCAGCCTCAGAGCCCCACAGGTGTCATGGGGTCAGGAGTGGAGGAGCCTGACTTTGAGACCCTTCTCCTTCAGCTGCTGCAGTGGATGGGGAGGGGAGGGCATTAGCACTGAATCACCTACTTCAGATGCCAAGAAGAACATTCCCAAGACGAGCTGGTGCCTCCCGTGCCTGGTATTCACCCTGCCGCAGCTGTGGGTTCTCCTCATGGGCTTTATGCACTTTGAACCAGCCAGGACATTTCATCCTCTGTCCATGCTGAAAGCCACAGGCAAACACAACCTTACTCAGCACCTCTCTGCCAGGCGATTGTTCTGGTAAGGAGGGTGGTAGTGAGAAACATGATTGACAGGGGCTCTGCAGAAGGACTTCTGTGCTCCTCTGCCACATCATATCACCCGGCCAGTAGCCGCAGGGAGCTGGTTCACAGGAAGGCTCCAGGAGGACCCTCACTGGGTGGAGGCACAGTCCATGCTGAGGGCACCTAATCGATAGCTAGGCATGAGGGATAAAAGCCAAGTTTGCAAGGATCAAAAATTAGACCAAAACCAGACCCAGGAGAATAAGTGACCCAAGAGGACACCAGCTCCCCAGGAGACCTGTAGGACACGGTTTGAGAGCCTGGTACATAAATCCCTGAATTCTAGGGCTGGGCAGCCCCCAAAAGGGACCCTCAAGGCTGAGGGTTTGCACTTCCCTCTGCCTGAAAATCTTCCTTGGAGCTCACAGATCTGGGTGCTTCTGTGTCCAGCTGTCCACCAGTGTCTCTGTCCTGGGAGAGGTCTCCTGTCCCTCAAGCAGCTGCGCCCCCCCCCACACACAGACACACACACACACACACATGCACTGACTCCACTACATTTTTCTTTGCATTGTATCGTTTCACTCAAATTCTCTCTTACCATATTCAGTGTGTGTCTTTTCCATCAGAGGGTAGACTCCTGGTGATTAGGAATTATGTCCAGACTCATTTCTTGCTGTTACTACTAATGTCTCTCCATCAGTCCCTATAAAAAATTTACATTTCAATAAAATGATGAACCAACTTACTTTACAGGGTAATAGGTGGAGACCCAGAGGGGTTAACTAACTTGCCAACAGCCACCCATTCCCTGGTTGCAGAGCTCTGGGATTCTCTCTCACCTAGAACTCTGGGTGTTGGTGAGCTCAGTCCCCAAAAGTAATGGCATTTGGGACTATTGATCCTCCTAGTAACCCAAAGTCTGATGATTCCATGACATGAAAAGATGGCAAAGATGACATATTTCCTGTAGCCAAGTCTTTAAACTTTGGGAGAGACTGACATTGAAACCTTAAGCACAAATATGTGACCTCCAGAGAAGTATGAGAATTTTCCTCCTCTTCCTCCTCTCCTCCTCCTCCTCCTCCTCCTCCTCCTCCTCCTCCTCCTTTTTTTTTCTTTTTGCTAATGAAATCAGCCAATTAGAAAATCCTTCCAATCTTAGGGCCAGCACATTACCTACCCTTGCCTGTAAAGATCATCAAGTTCTCCTAAATGAGAAACTGATACAGAAACACCACTGATCTTTTCTACAACAAAACAGTTGTAGACTACAACAAAACTGCCAGGTCATGTGTCACCTAGCAAAATAAACAGCTGTCCTGTGCCCTTGAGGCTGATGGTTTTTGAGCACTGGGCTCACATGCTTGAGGCTGGTCTGGAAGTCAATTCTGGGTCTCAAGCTCAGGGCAGCTGAGGGCCTCACACAAAGCAATCTCATGCAGCACCGGCACCCTGGTGCCCCTTGTGCCACATGGAGCAAATGACGGCTGAGCAGCTGAGCACACCGAGCCTGGTCTTAATTATGCAAAGCCACTTCAGCAGCCATTGATAGCCTGCAGTGGATGCCTTGGGTTCAGGATGACACCAGCCCCGACCCCGAGATACTTGCAAGCCCTCCTGAAGACATTTGCTAAGAAGCCCAGAATCAGCTGGAGGCAGTGGCAGTGTCACAGACCATACCAGGGAGGCCTGAAATAGTCACAGCCATCAAACGTCCTATGCCATGGCCATGCCAGGGAAACCACAGCTCCTGTCCCCAACCCAACAGCTAAAGAGGGAGGTGGCCTGGCCCCCACAGACACCCAACATGCTGAGCCCAGGCAGAGAAAAGCCCACAGACCCCGAGGGTCACCTGTGTCACAGCTGCCCAAGGCTCGAGGATGTCCTGCTCTGAGCAGAGCTGAGCCTGGCTGTGAGAGAGTCCAGCTGGGTCCAGGCTGAGGTGGTCACCACTGCTTAGGGGACCTTTTAGAAGTGGGCATGAGCAGGGCCTGTCCAGGAATCAGGAGGAAGGGATGAGGCCCCCAACTCCCTCCCTCCTGGCAGAGAGGAGCCAAGGCAGGTGGCGCCTCCGGAGCTTTCTGTTAAACTGGAGCAAGAGTGTCCAGGCCTCTGCCATGTGGCTGGATATTTGTCTTCTTAATTTTCCCACAAATGTAGTCATGGATTTTCAGAGACGATCAGTCCAGGCCAGCGCAATCATAAATAGAGAAAATGCAGCATGAATGAAAATTGATCTTATAAATCAGAAATATCAAAAGTTCTCAACATGAATGAGGAGAAATCTATAAAGAGCTCCCAGTGCTCATCACATAAAAGGAAGGCACTTGCTTCTGAAATGCACACCACACATCCATTACTATCCATTCCTATTGTGCCAATAAAGGGATGTAGGGACTCACTGTGGATCCCTCTTCAGGCTCCAGGGAGGGTCCGCTAATGGAGGACCATGAATATTGGTCTTTAAAAATATCCTTCCACTAATGAAAACCCATTTGCCTCCCAAGTAGGATTTGAATAAAGCAGTGCGGGTCAGGAAAGGACAGGAGGGATCAAGTGGAAGCTTTATTTGGCTCAGGAGAAGTAGTTCAGTTGATTTCCATGTCCTTCATATTTGGGATAGAAATGCCAACCCTGCAAACATGAGGCAGCTGGAAGTCTCAGACAGCCTGGACCAGTTAAATACAGAGACTTCCTTCTTCCCTTCCTCATCTCCATCTCTGAGCTTAGCTAGTCATCTCATTAACAAGGGCCCTTGGGTCTTAAGCATGAAGCTTTGTGCACAGCTCCCCTGCAAAATCACATACATAATTGTATAGAGCTATTATGGATTAAATGTTTCCATCCCCATGAAATTCCTATATTGAAGCCCTAAACTTTTATGTGACTATAGTGAAAATAGAGCCTTTGAGGAGGTTATAAAGATTAAATGAGGTCATGAAGGTGGGACCCTAATTCCATAGGATTGGTGCCCTTATTTTAAAGAAGAAGACGCACCAAATCTCTCTCTCTCTCTCTCTCTCTCTCTCTCTCTCTCTCTCTCTCTCTCTCTCTCTCTGAGCATGTACCACAAATAGGTTCTGTGAGGACACCAGGAGATGATGGCTGTCTTCAAGGCAAGAGGAAAGTCTTGGAATGAAACAGACCTTCATGGCATCTTGAACTTGGACTCCCAACTCCAGAACTGTGGATATAAATTCACATTGTTCAGGTTAGCCCTCTGCGGCATTTTGATGTGGAGTCTGAGCAGGACTAATACAGCTGTCTCACCAGAATTTCATGGGTTGTAAATCTATCAACTTTTTTTTTCTGAGAAAAACACCAAACTACATTCCACCCTTAGGAATCTGTACAGAGCTTACTGACAAAGACGTCTCTATAGAACTGAATCCACATGATGGACACACCAACACTGACACCAGATTCTGTGGCATGCATGGAAAATGCCCAGCTGTCCCCAAAGCAGCCACCCTCTCCCTGGGTGATGGCCAGTCAGCTTTTGGGACCCTCAGGCCACCTCTTCAAGGAACGTATTTCTCACCTCCTGGACAAAATCATATCTCTGTTTTGGAACTTTTAAAATTCCCTGTGTTTTCCTTTGAAGTATGTCACAAATGTACAACTAATTCTGTGCAAGATGCTATCTTATGCAGTTTCACATCACAGGGACAACTGTAAAGGACAGTGACTGCATCTTTTCCAGTCTGGTACCCAGAACTCAGCACAGTACCTGGTACAGAATAGATGCTTATGGAAAGACACACACACACACACACACACACACACATATATATATACACACACATAAGAAAACACAAATGCGTATTCTAAAATAAACTTGATTGAGAGGTTAAAAAAATCTAAAGGGTGGAATTCTCTAGTTCAGTCTTATTTTAGCCGGAGCAGTGCCACCTTTCCCTTCTTGGTAGTGGCGTGCCTCTTGTCTGGGGAACCCGTCCACCCCAAACCTTTAGTCCTCCACCTGCACCTCCAGGGATTATCAGGTCAGACAAACCATTTGCATATCCCATTTCATTGGCCATGGTACACTATTAGCATATCCCCTTTCATTGGCTATGGTGATGGTTCACAGAGGGGCACATGACTCAGCCTGGGCCAATGAGACCCAAGCTGAAACTTTGGCTGGACTTACTGGGACCGAGTTCTTTGCAAAGTTGCCCAGCTGCTAGGGAGAAAGTCAGGGCTCTTAGTGCCATCTGGTCACCCCCAGAAATGAACAAAGCCAGTGCAAAGCAGTGGGACAGGGAAGCAGGTTCTCAATGGGTTATTATAGCCCTTAGATCCGGCTGGGCCTGAGGTCACATATATTATTGGACTTTTTTCTTTTATTATTATGTGAGCTGGTTTGTTTCCTCTATGGATTGAGCCCTTTGAGATGGAGCTCTGCAGCTTAACAAGTCAGAAGTAAAATACCAGTGAATCCAGAGAACATCAGCCAAGTATATGTTCATCCAAACCCCTCATGACCAGACGAAGCAAAATGAATTTAGCTTTCAGTGGAAAAGAACTTGTCAGAAGAGGAGAAAGCAGGCTGGGCTTGGGGTGGTAAGATTCCTATGGATAGACGGCAGAGCAGGGTGTACTGGACAACAGGACCACGTGGACAGAGACTGTGGATGGAGGCCTAGGGAGGGGACAGGGAGTAGCCATCCTGGCTGGATGTGGAGACCTGGAGGACACGAGAAGAAAGGCCAGATGAGTATGACCAAGCTGTGAAGAAGTGCTCAGGGTGTAAGGATTAGGACAAGACTCCAGGAACAACAGAGAAGAAAGCACCGGGTCAAAGCACCTTCCGAAGAGGTGGGTTGAGGGCTACCTACAGCCAGCTCCACAGCAGGCTTTGCAAACCAACAGCAGCAGATGTGGCACCCATTGGCTGGTCGGAAGGGGCTCTCCAGCTCACCAGGACCCACTACTACCCACATAGTGACATGGCCACTTCTGGCCTCCTGTCATCAGTCTGGCCACAGTGATTACATGGGTCTGACCCTGACTAAAGGGACATTCCTCCCACAACCAGATAGCAGGCTCCAAATCCATTTCTCTGAATTCCTAGGAGGGTCTGTGGTCACTCATAAAAGATCTCAGAGCCCCAGGCTTCGGCCATGGAGGGTGTGGCCAGCATTACTGGCTGAGGGTTCTGGTCTGAGGTTTTTTTTTTTTTTTTTAATTTGTTCATTTTAGATATACACAACAGTAGAGTGTATTTTGATGTATTAAACACACATGGAGTATAACTTCCCATTCCAGGTGGTGGGCACAGGACCTCCATTAACATGAAGCGGGGCTAAAGTTGGGTCAGCTGGGAGGGCTGGGAAGCGTAGAACTTCACCTTGTCCATACTGGGGAAGACAGGCTGAGCTCTGGGCTCAAGTCTTCCTGGAGGAAGCAGGAGATAGACACCGCAGCCTCTCTGGCCTCCTGGCTGCTGGCTTCAGGGTCCTGCTGAACCAGATGCACCTTCAGAGTCTTCTGTGAACATTTTTATTTTGTCACTAAATGGAGCACAGCACCTCTGCTCCAGCTCTACCCACTTCACTCCCAAACAGGATTGCCCAGCTGCTGAGGGTCCTTGACATTTCCAATGTGCCTGACTGTCCACCCCAAGTCCAGGATGGAAGAGAACTGACTCCTCTGGAGACCACTGGGGCCAGCGCCACTACATCACTGGCACTAGATATGACATCTACTAATAAGTGTGAGGTGCGGGAGAGGAACCAGAGAGATCCTCACATGTGGGTAACATGCAGAGACCACTGACCACTCAGATAGTCTGCCTTCTGCCTCCCTGGACTGCTCTTAGCTACCTGTTTCCTTAAAAGGAAAAAGAAGCTTCTAGACCACAAGAATGTTTTATCTGTAGAGCATTTTAGCAACCAGGGTTTGGGTTTTTATTTTTATAAGCAGAGTTATGGGAAGAATTTAAGTAGCTGATGTTCCAAGGTGATCGAACTCCATTTGAGACAGTTAGTCTAATGATCCCTGGAGCATCAACTGGGCTAATGCTGCCTGGGCCTTCCTGTGACCTCTACTCTCCACCCTCCTCAGCCTTTGCCAGGTGGTGTCCACTTGGGTGACGTGGTCAAGGAGGGTGTTGTCTGGCTTCTCGTCTGTGCTTGCACAGTTTTGGAGTCTGACAAGGCTGATCAGGTGAGTAAATGTTTCAGAACATTAAAAAAAGTGATCTTGATTTTTAGTTAATTCCCTTCAGTGTAGTTTTGGTATCATCTGAAATACAGTTGGGTTAGTTTGAACATTGAGTTAAGTTGTTTTTTAATTCATTCTCAACTTTATTGATTTCTTGTTTTCTTCCTCTAGAAGTCAATACTTATTCAAGAAATTACACAAGAGGTGCCACTAGTTCTCATATCCCATCTGTCCCAAATGTCCACGCATTCCTTTCTCGGGTAGCTGACTTCATTGCTATTCAAAGTATTTTCCTGTGTTTTGTTTCCTAAAGGGTAAGCAGAAACACATATTTTTTTTTAAAAAATCTCCCCTTCTTTCTTTCACAAGTGTAGACTTTTAATTTGGCAATATCTCCTGGAAGCCTGATTGATAGCTTGTTTTCCTGCCCATTGACAGCAGCATCAGGGTCCACCATGTGGTGGACAAGAGCTGACACAGCCATGCGCCCTGCCTGGACATCATGGCAGCAACCTCCGGGGTGGCTCCGGAGGTCCCTGCCCCTCCCTTGTCTTACCAGGATCAGTCTGTGTGACCAACAGCAGAAGGCAGAAGTGAGGAGAGTGTGGCATTTCCAAGATTAGTTAATGCAAACCACAGCTTTCATGTTAGGCCTCTCCTTTGCCTGTTCTGCAACTTGGATCTCCTGTTCTGGGAAAGCCAGTTCCCTGGTTCCAAGGACACTTAGCACTAACAGGAAACACAAATCATCTTTCCTCCATTTGTTTGAGTATCTAATGAACAGCAAAAACCTGAGGAACTGAGGCCTGCTAGTGACCATGTGAGTGGTTTGGACATGGACCTCCATCCCTGGCCAAGTGGAGATGGCTCCATCCCCAGCAGACAGTTCAACCACAGGCCCCTGAGAGACCATGACCAGATCCATCAGCCCTGGTACTCCTGGATGTCTGTTCTGCAGGAAGGGTAAGATGGGAAAATATTTTTGTTTTAAGCTGCTATGGGTTGGTATAACTTAGTACCAAAACAAGATGATTATATTTCATTACATAAAATTCTATATTCATTTCACAATGGAGAGGAGTCACTTACTTCAATGGGCATTATAAAGGATGAAAGCACATGGAAATGTTTGAGATAAGCAATTGGATCTATTAGGATGTTTTGTTCTTTGAATAACAAGAGTTTTCAAAGCAATGAAGAAAGGTATTATTATCTTTCACAACAAAAAGTCTAAAGATAACTCCTATACTTTCCTTGAATGAAGACACAGAATGGAACCAGAGGAAGGCATTAATATTTGTTTGTACTTTATGCTATCTAATTTTGCAACAGTGACCTTATAATTTTCCATATATGTATATTTACATTTAAGATAATTGCACATTCACATGAAGTAGTCAGAAATAGAGGGAGCCCATGCACCATAGGCCAACTTTCCTCTGGTGCCACCATTTTGCAGGACCACAGTACACCATTACAAGCAGGAACTGGACATTGGCACAATCCACTGACATTTCCTGATTTTTCCAGGTTTACATGCCCGCAGTTCTATGCATTCTTTTCACTGATGTGGACTTGTGTAATCACCATTGGCATGAGGAACAGTCTTTCCCAATCCCCTATCCTGCTCATACCTTAACCCCTAGCATCCAAAGATCATCTCCCCATAGTATAATTTTGTCATTTGAAGAATGTCATCACAATGTCATAGAGCAGGGAATTGGCTCTGAATACTCAGCATAATGCCCTGGAGAGTCATCCAGTTTTTGTGCACAAATAGTTTGTTGTCATTGACTAGCATTCTATTATATGAAGAGCATTTGGGTTATTTCTGTTTGGGGACTTAAGTGAATAAAGTTGCTGTGAGTTTTCACATTACATGTTTTGTGGTTTTTTTTTTTTTTTTGGTTATTGTAATTTTTTCATTCCTTGGAATACATGGCCAAGAGTGTCATTACTGTGTCATATCGTGCTCTGTATTCCTTTTAACATCAGACAAGTTCAACACAGAAAACCATTCCAAATAGAGGGCATGAGGAAGAGTGAGATGCTATTTCAATAACTGGGAGAATTTAATTCAGAAACAAATCCAAGACGTACGT